>NC_046985.1:1420000-1452500 GCF_009769545.1 Cyclopterus lumpus | reverse complement strand
GCCTGTCTGCTCCTGTCTCTGGAGAGCACGTATGCTCCTGCTCACCAGCTGTCACTGGACATGTTGAAGGTATCAAGCAGCTTCAGATGAAGACGGACGTCACTTAAATGTCCTCACTTTAAATACTCGTGTGTGTTTGTGTGTGTTTGTGTGTGTTTGTGTGTTTTCAGCGTCTGTCCACGGCCAACGACGAGATCGTGGAGGTTCTGCTGTCCAAGCAGCAGGTTCTGGGCGCGCTGAGGTTCATCCGCAGTGTCGGTACGTCGGCTTCACTCACAGCCGACAGGTCATTGATGCGCCGAGAGGACAAAACATGAGCAGTTTATTTATTTTTCATCTGTAACACAGTCAGAAAAAAGAAGTTGAAGCAGGCGATTCCTTTGTTGTTGTTGTAATACCCATTCTGTCCACAAGAGGCAGAAATGAACTAAAAACATTAATGTTTTCTTGAAGAAACACGTCAAGATCAAAATTCACCTGTTTTCACAAAAAACAACACTTAAGGAATTTAGAAAATAATATGAATAAACATATATATATATATATATTTTTTATGTTTTGACCTTGTTGACGAGCTTATTCTGGTCACCTGACTGAGACGATTGCGTAACCCCGGGCTGGTTTCAGGTGGCCATGACAACGTGTCGTCCAGGAAGTTTCTGGACGCGGCGCGACAGACCGGGGACCAGATGCTGTTCTACACCGTGTTCAGGTCCTTCCAGCAGAGGAACCAGCGGCTCAGAGGAAGTCCTGGATTCAACCCCGGTGAGAGCAAGCAGATCTGAAGTCAGATCCTTATTGAGCTCCCACATTTTAATAAGCTCTGTAATATTTAAGTCTTTAATATTGAACCCCCCACCCACCAGGAGAGCACTGTGAGGAGCATGTGGTCCACTTCAAGCAGCTGTTTGGGGATCAGGCTCTGATCAAACCGTCCACCGTCTGAAGAGAATCACTTGGATCCTGTTGTTATTTACTTTATTCATTAATTTATAGTTATTAACCACTCAGTGTAAACAGGTCGGATGCCTGTATGAATATGTTGTACATAGAACATGAATAATGTGTTTATTTTTTATTGTTTAACTAACGGCTGCATTGTTAATTATGTTTTTAAATCAAAAAGCACTGAATTGAATAAAGAAATGTTTATATATATATATATATATATATATATATATATATATATATATATATATATATATATATATATATATATATATACATATATATATATATATATATATATATATATATATATATATATATATATATATATATATATATATATATATATATATATATATATATATATATATATATATATATATATATATATATATATATAGTTATATATATATATATATAGTTATATAGTTATATATATATATAGTTATATAGTTATATAGTTATATATATATATATATATAGTTATATATATATATATAGTTATATATAGTTATATATATATATAGTTATATATATATATATATAGTTATATATATATATAGTTATATATATATATATATATATATATAGTTATATATATATATATATAGTTATATATATAGTTTTATATATATATATATAGTTATAGATATATATATAGATATATATATATATAGTTATATATATATATAGTTA
Source organism: Cyclopterus lumpus (assembly GCF_009769545.1). NCBI lineage: Eukaryota > Metazoa > Chordata > Actinopteri > Perciformes > Cyclopteridae > Cyclopterus > Cyclopterus lumpus. The sequence goes on along the minus strand of NC_046985.1, from coordinate 1,450,856 downwards.
TATATAGTTATATATATATATAGTTATATATATATATAGTTATATATATATATATATATTAAAAAAAATTCTACCTAAATTCTAAATCTGTCCAGCTAATAAAGAATTAAAGTACAAGTGTGTGATATATATATATTTATCTTGTTGGAAAAGTTTTAAAATATGTTTTTAAGTCCTAAAACTGATGTTTGACATTTGTTTTGGATCTGAAAAGTCAAACGATAACAAACTAATTAAATGATAAAGTCATAAAGTCATAAAGTCGTATAAACGGTGACTTCAGCCTTCAGATCAACGTTTGACAGAAAACAGGACAGAGACCCCTAGTGGCAAGAAGGGGGTATCGCACTGTCGAAAGTCAGAGTAGAATAAATACTTCATAAACTAGAATAAATACTTCATAAAGTACTAGAATAAATACATAAACTAGAATAAATACTTCATAAAGTACTAGAATAAATACTACATAAACTACTAGAATAAATACTACATAAACTACTAGAATAAATACTACATAAACTACTAGAATAAATACTACATAAACTACTAGAATAAATACTACATAAACTACTAGAATAAATACATGAAGTACCATAATAAATACTTCATAAACTACTAGAATAAATACATAAAGTACTAGAATAAATACATAAAGTACTATAATAAATACATAAAGTACTATAATAAATACTACATAAACTACTAGAATAAATACATGAAGTACTATAATAAATACTACATAAACTACTAGAATAAATACATAAAGTACTAGACTAAATACTACATAAACTACTAGAATAAATACATAAAGTACTAGAATAAATACATAAACTACAAGAATAAATACATGAAGTACCATAATAAATACTTCATAAACTACTAGAATAAATACTACATAAACTACTAGAATAAATACATGAAGTACTATAATAAATACTACATAAACTACTAGAATAAATACATAAAGTACTAGAATAAATACATAAACTACAAGAATAAATACTTCATAAACTACTAGAATAAATACTACATAAACTACTAGAATAAATACATAAACTACAAGAATAAATACTTCATAAACTACTAGAATAAATACTACATAAACTACTAGAATAAATACATAAAGTACTAGAATAAATACATAAACTACAAGAATAAATACTTCATAAACTACTAGAATAAATACTACATAAACTACTAGAATAAATACATAAAGTACTAGAATAAATACTTCATAAACTACTAGAAGAAATACATAAAGTACTAGAATAAATACATAAACTACTAGAATAAATACATAAGCTACTAGAATAAATACTACATAAAGTACTAGAATAAATACATGAAGTACTAGTATAAATACTACATAAACTACTAGAATATATACTTCATAAACTACTAGAATAAATACTACATAAACTACTAGAATAAATACTACATAAACTACTAGAATAAATACTACATAAAGTACTAGAATAAATACTACATAAACTACTAGAATAAATACTACATAAAGTACTAGAATAAATACTACATAAAGTACTAGAATAAATACTACATAAACTACTAGAATACATAAAGTACTAGAATAAATACTTCATAAACTACTAGAATAAATACATGAAGTACTAGAATAAATACTTCATAAAGTACTAGAATAAATACATAAAGTACTAGAATAAATACTTCATAAACTACTAGAATAAATACATAAAGTACTAGAATAAATACTTCATAAAGTACTAGAATAAATACTACATAAAGTACTAGAATAAATACTACATAAAGTACTAGACTAAATACATAAAGTACTAGTTAAATACTTCATAAAGTACTAGAATAAATACTACATAAAGTACTAGAATAAATACTACATAAAGTACTAGACTAAATACATAAAGTACTAGTTAAATACTTCATAAAGTACTAGAATAAATACTACATAAAGTACTAGAATAAATACTTCATAAAGTACTAGAATAAATACTTTATAAAGTACTAGAATAAATACTTCATAAAGTACTAGAATAAATACATAAACTACTAGAATAAATACTACATAAAGTACTAGAATAAATACTTCATAAAGTACTAGAATAAATACTTCATAAAGTACTAGAATAAATACATGAAGTACTAGAATAAATACTTCATAAAGTACTAGAATAAATACTTCATAAAGTACTAGAATAAATACTTCATAAAGTACTAGAATAAATACATAAACTACTAGAATAAATACTACATAAAGTACTAGAATAAATACTTCATAAACTACTAGAATAAATACATGAAGTACTAGAATAAATACTTCATAAAGTACTAGAATAAATACTTCATAAAGTACTAGAATAAATACATAAAGTACTAGAATAAATACTTCATAAAGTACTAGAATAAATACATAAACTACTAGAATAAATACTACATAAAGTACTAGAATAAATACTTCATAAACTACTAGAATAAATACATAAACTACTAGAATAAATACTACATATACTACTAGAATAAATACTTCATAAAGTACTAGAATAAATACTACATAAAGTACTAGAATAAATACTTCATAAAGTACTAGAATAAATACTACATAAACTACTAGAATAAATACATAAAGTACTAGAATAAATACATAAAGTACTAGAATAAATACTTCATAAACTACTAGAATAAATACATAAACTACTAGAATAAATACTACATAAACTACTAGAATAAATACTTCATAAAGTACTAGAATAAATACTTCATAAAGTACTAGAATAAATACTACATAAACTACTAGAATAAATACATAAAGTACTAGAATAAATACATAAAGTACTAGAATAAATACTTCATAAACTACTAGAATAAATACATAAAGTACTAGAATAAATACTTCATAAACTACTAGAATAAATACTACATAAACTACTAGAATAAATACATAAACTACTAGAATAAATACATAAACTACAAGAATAAATACTTCATAAACTACTAGAATAAATACATAAAGTACTAGAATAAATACTTCATAAACTACTAGAATAAATAGTGTAAATAAAACAACAACATGGAGCATTTAATTCACACACCTTTCTTAATATAATCTTTATTGCTTTTTCTTATTGGGTTGAATACAGAACAGGTTTACATCTCTTGACTTGTGAAACACTGTCATGTTTAACAAACAGCAGGGGAGGAGACGAGGGGAAGGAAGCAGGGAAGGAAGCAAGGAAGCAGGGAAGGAAACACAACCACAGAGAGGAAAACGTTTTCCAGATGATTGTGTGTGTGTCAATGCTTTCTGATTGAGGTTCAGCATCTGTGTGTGTGTGTGTGTGTGTGTGTGTGTGTGTGTGTGTGTGTGTGTGTGTGTCGTTTCCCTTTGACCCGGACAGGAAGTTACACTCAGGGTTAAACCAAGTTATGAAACGGTTCGAACCAAAATGTCCTGGATGAGAGCGGAGAACACAACCACAACAACAACAACAACAACATTAACAAAAAGTCATATTCTGGCTGTAAAAGACCCACCAACAATCTAATGACGTTTTTTATCTGTTAGTCGATGACGAGTTCACAGTCAAGTGCTAAATGTAGTGATTGACAGTTCTGAATCATCATTAAAAAAACACACACAAATAAATCAGGACTTGGAAAGAACAAGTTGCAACTCAGGAAACATGAACATGAAGCATTCTGAATTATGGATGTGTGAAAGACCCTGAGAGCGAAATTATATATATATATATATATATATATATATATAGATATATATATAGATATATATATATATATATATATATATATATATATATATATATATAGATATATATGTGTGTGTGTGTGTGTGTGTGTGTGTGTGTGTGTGTGTAGCGCGAAGGGATGGAGAAATGATCCATAATTGAAATTAGATTAACATGCAAAAAAAACCTAACCTAAACTCACCCTTTAACTGAACACAATGGATTTTCACAGTTTTATACACATTTATATTTCAGAGAGAGAGAAAAATTATAAACAAAAGAAAAATAATTTGTTGCCAAACAAAAAACAAAACAAAACAAACAAGAAACGCAGACGGTCTGTCCTCGTCTACAGGAGGTCTACATAAAGCTTTCTGGGGATTCAGAGGGATTCTTATTGCTGATCCGAGTCGACCCCCCCACCCCCACCCCCCGACAAGCCGCTGAGTCCACAACACAAACCATCAGTTCCTCAAAACAGTTCTGCAGCATAAATGTGATATTTTCTTTAATACATGGCTTCCTCTCAAGTCATTGTAGAAACACACACACACACACACACACTCACACACACACTCACACACACACCTGGGCTCCTAATAAATACATTTAAAAACAGTCCACGTGCATTCAATTGGAAGTCCAGTATTCATATGGCCGTGCTAACTCACACTCACACTCACACACACTCACACACACACACATTCCCGAGGGAGAGGGTTGTACAGGTCGAGTTAACAAAACATAAAACAGTTGGAGAGAAAGAGAGTTTAACAAACAACTTTTTTTTAATAAAACGTCCCAAATAATCTTAAACGAATTAACTCAAAGTCTAGATACGGTTTCTCATAATTGATGGAAAGTTATTTCTCCAGCAGACGTCTGCGTTAGAATTATTTAAGTAAATTTGTCAAATGTTTCTCCAAAATGAATTGATTTCAGGAGGATTTAATTTGGTCCCTTTAGTTGGACTTGTGACTTCCACCTGGCTGAATAAAGGAACATTACGTTAAATGCTAATGTAGCCCAGTGCTAACGGAGAGCCCAAACGGGAAGAAGCTAACGGGACTTTTTAGCTGTGCAGGTTCAAAGAATTAAAGAATTAAAATAAACTCTTCGGTCGACGTATTAATTGCGCAAATTCACAAATTAATGGTACAGAAAATTGGACGTTTGAGCGTTTTGTCCCGTTAGCGACCAAGCTAACGAATAATAGCACGTTAGCTAGCTCGGAGAAACTCCCACAACGGCTAAAATTATTCTAATATTTCAGAAGAATTAAGCAACTTATTAATGATTTGAAGTTGGACCTGATGTTAAAGTACGCTCCTCTCCAGTCTGATATTAAAAACACCCCAAAACATTAGACGGATGTACCAAATATAAAACTTGTTTTTAATCCTCTGTAGCTTTTATGTTATTTTACACAAAGTAAAGACGTTTGTTTGCTGAACGCTGCATAAACTCTCTCTCTGCTCTCTTGGTTGTGTTGCGATGTTCCGCTGTCGTAGTACTAGTAGTAGAAGTACTAGTACTAGTAGTAGTAGAAGTAGTAGTAGTAGTTTTGGAAGTTAGTGCCAGTTCACAGCAGCGACTGACCGCTGCGTTACAGTTCCGTTATGAGCCGCTGAGGTTCGATTTGTTTTTGATTATGAGGTTGCTTGATATATATAAAAAAGAAATGTACAAGAAAAATTATTAGCTATATTCATCTTCACGCGACAAAGAAACCCTGACACACAGTCACACACACACACACACACAGACACACACACTACTCGCCCCTCTGGTCATGATATCAGGATCAATAAGTGATCGGAACTGTCCGGTTGCGTCGGTGCAAAGAGGGAAGAAGCCCCTTTTCCTTGTCTGTTTGTGTGCAGCAGGGTAACACATCTTAGGACCCCCCCCCCCCCCCCCCATCCATCTGTCTACACCGAGATTCAACTGATGGGTTTCATTTAAAAGATGTTTGTGCGTTTTAATCACAACTGATTGTCTTTACGGTTCAGCTGACATCAAGTCCTCATGTTGACGTTCACGTAGCATGAAGCTAACGGGACCAAAGACACTTGATTAATACTGGAAGGAGGCTGGCGACGTGTTAGCTCGATCAACTGGTCCGTTAGCCCCAGCTAGCTAGCAACTGAGCCTGTGGTTGATATATTAAAAAAAGGGCAAAATGCTAAGAGCTAGCAAGGGCTACCTGGCCGCGGCAGGGAAATTAATTAATTAAGATGTTGGTGGGTTGGTTAGCTCGTCTCTGAGCTCTATTTAGCTTGTGTTCTACTCCGTGACTGATTTAGCCATCACAGGCTAATAACGACAGCTAGCTGTTAGCCGTTTTATAAAGTGTTGAGGCTCATTGCACGAACCAAGCTAGCAATGACGTAGCCTCTGCTACTTCTCCATTTCACACTGCTGTTGATATCGAGTTAGCCAAGATGTTAGCCTTGGCTAGCTGTGTTTGACGCTATGCTAACAAGTTAGCCCTGTTAGCTCTGATTTGACCCACTGTAGAAACCAAGCTAGCAGAGAATGAGCCCCGCTAGCAGAGTTTAGGAAGACATTTGATTTAAAGGGTTTCCTGCTTGTCTGTTTTAATGGTTGCAGTTAAAAAGCAGAAGTTGAGGTAAACTGAACCCACGTGTTAGCCGCGGGAATACATTTGCACTCTTGGAGGCCCTGTGATACTCTAAATGAACACTAGGGGCGATGAGACAGGTGGGAGTCACGCACACACACACACACACACACGCACACACACACACACACACACACACACACACACACACCAAAAAATTGATTTGTTCAGGTTTTTTTTTTCAAAAGAAAAGAAAAATAATCCACAAAATAAATCCGATTCCCCTCCCGACACCTAAATATCACCGATAATCGCACAAAAATACGTCTCGTAGCGTCGCGCCGCTCACCTCTCTGTACAAACATGGAATCAACCGAGAACGACCACGAGAAATTATTAAACACACAAACCAACTCAGCGGGCGGCTTCGACGACGGATGAAGGGATCAATAGTGTGACGGACACAAACTGATCACATGACCCCCCCCCCCCCCCCCCCCCCCTTTTTACGAGCGTTTTTTTGCGACTTCGACAAGTTCGTGAATGTTTCTGTGAGCCAGCAGAGAGACGAGGGGGGGGGGGGGGGGTGGGGGGGGTTGGGGGTATTTCCAGTTACAAAAAGCTTCCTTGGAAACGGCCACCGGGTGGAAGTCATCACGCTGCTGGTGAAACTGGGTTTCCACCAGTTTGAATTCATGCACAAATATCAAAAAGGTCCGGTGGGTTCTTTAGGACCCCCCCTCCCCCGCCCGCCCCCCTTAGGACGGGGTCTTCGTCCCTCTGCGCCTCCGAAGTTGATCAGCAATTCTCAAATAGAATCTAGGAACAATAATAAATCATAACTTTATTCTTTTTATTTTTATTATTGCTGAAATATAGATTCCCCGCACAAAAAAAAAAAGAAGAAAAATAATAATAATAATAATAATGCAAATCATTGTCATCATAAAAAGCTATAAAAATTAGATCCATCCTCCGTAATAAAGCGGATAAAGATTCAGCAAAGAAGTCGGACTAGTAGTAAGGCACTTCAAGAAAACACGGTTTTCCTTTCTATCAAAAAATAGTTTTTCCGGGCTGATTTATATTTTTTGCATCATCAACAATGGTCGTATGGCACTGTGGTGGGGGGAGGGGGGCGGAGGGGGGGGTCAGTCTACCCCCCCCAGGGGAGGCTCCCCATTGGGCAACATGTGCTCCACAGGGATCTCCAGCAGACCCTGGATGAAGCCCTCTGCTGGGGCAGCCGGGGGCGACTCCTCTGGGGGAGAGCTGGAGGGGGAGGGGCAGGGAAAGGGGGAGGGGTCTTTGGAGGCGTTTAATCCGGGCGCCGTCTTCAGGTCGTCGGCGCCAGTAGTCGTCTTTGTGTCAGTAGCTTGTTGGCCGGGAGTCGAGTCTTCAGACGGGACTGTTGGAGCTTCGGTTGGTTTTTCTGGGTTCTTTTCTTCCTCCAACGTGTCCGCTGCCTCCTCGCCCTCCTCTTTCACTTTCACCTCCTCCTCCTCGCCCTCCTCCTCCTCCTCCTCGGCGCCGCACTCGCTCTCGTTTTCCGACGGCGGGCAGGTGGAGGGCGGCGTCGGCGCGCAGGAGTCCCCGTCCTCGCTGGCCTCGTCGTTGGCGGCCGCGTCGGCCCCGCGGGGCTTCAGGTGGATCCGTTGGTGGCGGACGAGGCTGTGCTTCAGGGTGAAGGTGCGCTCGCAGGTCTGACACTTGTAGGGCCGCTCACCTGCAAGGCAAAGGTCAGGGGTTAAATATTCAACAAGGAAAATAGTGAAGAACTTTAAACAAAAAGAGAAACAAAAAGTAAAAAGATGTAAATAACAAAAAAAGATGTACGAATAAAATGTAAAAAGAAATTGAATTAATCAATACAATAAAAATGTATAGAAAAAAAAAAAATATATATATATAAATATATTTATTAAGACAAACTAAATATTAAATAGTAAATAATAAATAGTAATTAGTAAATAAATAATAATTAAATATTAAATAATAAGTAGTGAATAATAAATAGTAAAAAATAAATAAATAGTAAATAATTAGTAAATATTAAATAACAAATAGTAAATAGTAATTAGTAAATAATAAATAATTTAATGTTAAATATTAAATAGTAATTAGTAAATAATAAATAATTAAATGTTAAATACTAAATAGTAATTAGTAAATAATAAATATGAATTAGTAAATAATAATTAAATATTAAATAATAAATAGTGAACACTAAATACCTGTGTGGGACCTCATGTGTCGGGTCAGGTCCTGCAGAGACCAGAATCTCTTTCCGCAGACGTTGCAGATCTTCTTCCTCTTGTCCAGTCGCCCCCCCGACGCCTCTAAACTCTTTGGTTCCGACGCCTCCTCGTCGCTCCTCTCCTCCTTCTCCTTCTCTTCCTCCTCCTCTTCCTCCGACTCCCCGCTCTCCCCTCCTTCGCTCTCCCCTTCCCTCACCCCTACCGCTTCTTCCACCTCCTCCTCTTCCTCCTCCTCCTCCTCCTCCTCCTCCCCCTTTGTTGGTTTGGCCCCATTGCTCTCCTCCTCTTCCTCCTCCTTCGTAGGCGGGTCCTCGGAGAGGTGCGCCCTCTCGTGGCGAGCGAGCGTGGCGGCGTAGCGGAAGCTCTTCTTGCACACTCGACACACGTGTTTGTACTCCGGCTGCCGCGACGCCGCCGGGCTGCCGCACGAGGAGGAGGAGGCTCCTCGCTCCTTCTCCTGGCTCTCCGGTTCTCCTTGAGGAACCGAGGGGGTAGAGGAGCAGGAGGAGGAGCAGGAGGAGGAGCAGGACGCAGGCTGGGAAGGCTGTTCTTCCTGAGCGGAGCCCGAGGACGCCGAGAGCTTGAAGCCGATGAGCTTTTTACCAAAGTTCAGGTCCAGACTCGTGTTGCTGTGACAGTCGTCATCGTCTCCGCTGTCCATCTGGAGGAGGAAGAGAAGAAGAGTCATTAGATCAGCTGGAGGAGGAGAAGAGTCATTAGATCAGCTGGAGGAGGAGAAGAGTCATTAGATCAGCTGGAGGAGGAGAAGAGTCATTAGATCAGCTGGAAGAGAAGAAGAGTCATTAGATCAGCTGGAGGAGGAGAAGAGTCATTAGATCAGCTGGAGGAGGAGAAGAGTCATTAGATCAGCTGGAGGAGGAGAAGAGTCATTAGATCAGCTGGAAGAGAAGAAGAGTCATTAGATCAGCTGGAGGAGGAGAAGAGTCATTAGATCAGCTGGAGGAGGAGAAGAGTCATTAGATCAGCTGGAGGAGGAGAAGAGTCATTAGATCAGCTGGAGGAGAAGAAGAGTCATTAGATCAGCTGGAGGAGGAGAAGAGTCATTAGATCAGCTGGAGGAGAAGAAGAGTCATTAGATCAGCTGGAGGAGGAGAAGAGTCATTAGATCAGGTGGAGAAGAGTCATTAGATCAGCTGGAGGAGAAGAAGAGTCATTAGATCAGCTGTAGAAGAGTCATTAGATCAGCTGGAGGAGAAGAAGAGTCATTAGATCAGCTGGAGCAGAGTCATTAGATCAGCTGGAGGAGAAGAAGAGTCATTAGATCAGCTGTAGAAGAGTCATTAGATCAGCTGGAGGAGAAGAAGAGTCATTAGATCAGCTGGAGAAGAGTCATTAGATCAGCTGGAGAAGAGTCATTAGATCAGCTGGAGGAGGAGAAGAGTCATTAGATCAGCTGGAGGAGGAGAAGAGTCATTAGATCAGCTGGAGAAGGAGAAGACTCATTAGATCAGTTGGAGAAGGAGAAGAGTCATTAGATCAGCTGGAGAAGGAGAAGAGTCATTAGATCAGCTGGAGGAGGAGAAGAGTCATTAGATCAGCTGGAGGAGAAGAAGAGTCATTAGATCAGCTGGAGAAGAGTCATTAGATCAGCTGGAGGAGGAGAAGAGTCATTAGATCAGCTGGAGGAGGAGAAGAGTCATTAGATCAGCTGGAGGAGAAGAAGAGTCATTAGATCAGCTGGAGAAGAGTCATTAGATCAGCTGGAGGAGAAGAAGAGTCATTAGATCAGCTGGAGGAGGAGAAGAGTCATTAGATCAGCTGTAGAAGAGTCATTAGATCAGCTGCTTTATGGCCTGTTGGACTCTAACAGACCATAATGTACTAAATGACCATCACACTCATGAGCTACCTTGCTGCTCGGTGGGGGCCGTCTCCCTGGTGCTGCTCGGGGCTCTGGCGCCCCCTGCTGGTCCGACTGCTCCGTGGCGTCTGAATCCTGCTGGTCCGCCCCCGGACTGCAACCTGCAGCGCAAACACACAAATACATAAATACACAAATACACAAATACATAACTTATATAACTTAAAATATGAAGACACTTTAAATATTCATATATATATTAACTTGCAATCATCTGACTAATCCTTCCATAGACTCACCGCGGCTGTGTTTGTGGGTGGGGCTCGACTGTGTGGAGTCCGCCTCCTGTTGGTCCGAGGGGGCGGGGCTATCTGACGTGGGGGCGGAGCCTGAATCGATGGAGGTGTTGGCGCTGCCGAGGTCTTGAGCTTCTGGTGCCATCTGCTCCGTTTCTGACTGACTCTCTGTGGGACGGAATCAATTGTATTATTTATTTATATATATATATATATAATCTTTTATTTTATTGTATATATATATATATATATATATATATATTTATATATTTATGTCTGACCTGCGCTGTCGTGCGAGCCCTCGTCTCCGTCCTTCTTGCCGAGGGCCCCATTGCGCCGCAGCGTTCGGTGCGTCACGCCGTGTTTCCGCAGCAGGTGGCGCTCACAGTTGGATTTGGTGGAGAAGAAGGCGTCGCACTTTGGACACGGGAACGGCTTCTGGCCTGAGGACACACAACCACACACACACACAGCAGACACACAACCACACACACACACAGACAGACACACAACCATACACACAACCACACACACAGACAGACACACACACAACCACACACAACCACAGACAGACACACAACCACACACACACACAGCAGACACAACCACACACACACACAGACAGACACACAACCATACACACAACCACACAGACAGACACACAACCACACACACACACAGACAGACACACAACCATACACACAACCACACACACAGACAGACACACACACAACCACACACAACCACAGACAGACACACAACCACACACACACACAGCAGACACAACCACACACACACACAGACAGACACACAACCATACACACAACCACACAGACAGACACACAACCACACACACACACAGACAGACACACAACGCATTATTTTGAGACCCACACATATTTAGTATGTGTGTGTCTCTGTGTGTACCTGTGTGTGTCCACATGTGTCTCTGCAGGAAGCTGTGTGTGTGTGTGTCTGTGTGTGTGTGTGTGTGTGTGTGTGTGTGTGTACCTGTCTGTGTGTGTGTGTGTGTCTCTGTGTGTACCTGTGTGTGTCAGCATGTGTCTCTGCAGGGAGCTGTGTGTGTGTGTGTGTAGGTATGTGTGTGTGTCTGTGTGTGTGTCTGTGTGTACCTGTGTGTGTCAGCATGTGTCTCTGCAGGGAGCTGTGTGTGTGTCTGTGTGTGTCAGCATGTGTCTCTGCAGGGAGCTGTGTGTGTGTGTGTGTGTGTGTGTACCTGTGTGTGTCAGCATGTGTCTCTGCAGGGAGCTGTGTGTGTGTGTGTGTCTGTGTGTGTGTGTGTGTGTACCTGTGTGTGTCAGCATGTGTCTCTGCAGGGAGCTGTGTGTGTGTGTGTGTCTGTGTGTACCTGTGTGTGTCAGCATGTGTCTCTGCAGGGAGCTGTGTGTGTGTGTGTGTGTGTGTCTGTGTGTGTACCTGTGTGTGTCAGCATGTGTCTCTGCAGGGAGCTGTGTGTCTGTGTGTGTGTGTGTGTCTGTGTGTGTGTACCTGTGTGTGTCAGCATGTGTCTCTGCAGGGAGCTGTGTGTGTGTGTCTGTGTGTGTGTGTGTGTGTCTGTGTGTGTCTCTGTGTGTACCTGTGTGTGTCAGCATGTGTCTCTGCAGGGAGCTGTGTGTGTGTGTGTCTGTGTGTGTGTGTGTGTGTGTGTGTACCTGTGTGTGTCAGCATGTGTCTCTGCAGGGAGCTGTGTGTGTGTGTGTGTGTGTGTGTACCTGTGTGTGTCAGCATGTGTCTCTGCAGGGAGCTGTGTGTGTGTGTGTCTGTGTGTGTGTGTCAGCATGTGTCTCTGCAGGGAGCTGTGTGTGTGTGTGTCTGTGTGTGTGTGTGTCTGTGTGTGTGTGTACCTGTGTGTGTCAGCATGTGTCTCTGCAGGGAGCTGTGTGTGTGTGTGTCTGTGTGTGTGTGTGTGTGTGTGTGTGTACCTGTGTGTGTCAGCATGTGTCTCTGCAGGGAGCTGGCCCAGGGGAACACTCTGGGGCAGAAGGGGCAGGTCATCTTCTGGACCGAGTTGGAGTAGGCGTTCTTCTTCCCTTTGGACTGCGGCCCCACCCTCGCCTCCTCCCTGGCTCCGCCCTCCTTCTCCTCGCCGCCTCCCGCTCGCTCTGCGTCTGACCACAGGGAGAGAGGCGGTTGTATTTAAGCCCCTCCCCCACGGCGTGCGTTGTGTTTAAATCCTCGCCCTCGCCCTCGCCCTCACCTCTCTTCCCCCCCAGGTCTCCGGTCTGCAGGTAGGTGCTGAACCTGTTGGCGTCGGTGGTGGCGAGCATCTTCTCCACGCTGGAGAACTCGCCGCTGGACTCCAGGTCCACGCCGCCGCCGCTCGCCACGGCTTTCTCCTTCGCGTGCTTCTTCCTGGACCGCTTCCTGTTGGACAGACAACGACATTGGAGTTCACTGTGCGCCCCCCGGTGGTGGAGTCAGTAACCGCGCCGCCGGTATTTATTTATTCAACTGAATATTTTAATACTAAAACACTGAAATAACACAATTAGTAAATAATAAATGAATTCAAAAATAATCATGAAATCTATTAAAAACATGAAACTTATTTTGTATATTTATTAATTGTATTATAAATTATGAATAAATATCTTTTATATAATATATATAAATATATATTCTAGTGACTCATGAGTTATGGATGAAGCTCACAGACCTGGAGGATCCCTCAGACGGTTCCTCGCCCGGCGGCTCCAGAGCGACCGAGGGTCCAGGGGCGTTGGCCGTGGAGGAAGCGATGGGCGGCGTGGGTTTGACCTCCGGGGGGGGTCTGACCTCCGGCGGGGGTCTGACCTCCGGCAGGGGGGCGACCTCTCTCTTCAGCAGGTCCGGCGCTCCGGAGACGGAGTGGATGATCTGAGCGATGGAGGCCAGAGGGGGGAGCTCCTTGAGGGCGGAGGAGGGCGGTTTGGGGAGCAGCGGCTTGAGGCGCTGGGCTCGCATGGCGTTGGGGAGGGAGGCCGGCGGAGGGGTGGACCCCGGGGGGAGCTGGTAGCAGCCGAGCTGGGGGTGGGGGTGCAGGGGGGGCAGGGCGCTCGCCGCCTTCTCCTCCTTGGTCGGCGGCTCCGCGACGCCGCCCGGCTCCACCTTGATCTCCCTCTTCTGCCTCTTGCTGGGGACGGACAGGTCGATGGGCTGGTCCAGGGCGGAGCAGTCGAAGCTCGGCGAGACGCTCTCCAGCTTGACCCCAGGAGAGCCGGCCTGGCTGTCGCCGGTGCTGCCGCCGCCGCCGCCGCCGGTGCTGCCGCCGCCGGTGCCGGTGCTGCCGCGACCCTTGGCGGAGAAGTCCAGCGGCTGGTCCAGCTCCGCGGCGTAAACCGCGTTGGCCAGCTCCTCCACCTTCACGGAGCGGAGCTGGCCGAGCCCGTTGGCGGTCGCCTGACTCGCCGGAGCCGCTCGGCCGGCGGAGGGCGTGCCGGCGGGGAGGAGCGTGGCGATGTGCTCTTCGATCTCCCTCTCCTGCACCTCGGGGTGCTGCTTGAGCAGGTGGTGGATGCAGTTGCGTTTCGCCAGGAAAGCGGCGCCGCAGCGCCGGCACTCGAACGGCTTCCTCTGGCAGCCGTTGTGCGTGCGCAGGTGGATCTGCAGCGCCCGGTAGGTCTTTAGGTCCTCGCCGCAGAACCGGCACGTGGTCTCGGCTCCGGCGGTCTCCGTGTCCTGGGTGGTGGTGGCGGTGATCGCCGTGGCGAGGTTAGCCGTGGCCGTGGAGGTGACGTACTTGATGTTCCTCTCGATCTCCTTCCTCGAGTTCTTGGCGTGCTTCTTCCTGAGGTGGCGCTCGCAGTTGGCCTTGACGGTGAACGGGTAATGGCAGACGCGGCACACGTAGGGCCGCTCGCCGCTGTGCGTCCGCAGGTGTCGGATCAGCGTGGCTTTGTCCGGCGCCACGTAGTCGCAGATGTTGCACTGGTGCGGGAGGATGCCGAGGTGGAAGCGCATGTGGGCCTGCAGGACGCCGGAGAACGCGAACACCTGGTCGCAGAACCGGCAGGGGAACGTGCCTTTGGCCGAGCCGGCGTTGGCGTTGCTCCCGCCTTTGCTTCCCGGCTTCCTCCCGCCGCTGAGCTCCTCGTGTGCCGCCGTGGTCGCGGCCGGCGGCGAATCGGACTGAGGCGTGTGAGCGTCGCCCGTGCACTCGCCGTCCAGCTGCCCTCCGTTCCCGACCGAGGAGGAGGAGGAGGACGAAGAGGAGGACGAGGAGGGCGTTTTGAAGAGCGTCGGGGTGGGAGGCGGCAGGCTGGGGCTGATGCAGCCCAGCGAGGCCTGCTGGGAACTCTGGAGGGGGGGCGGAGTCGTCGCCGTGAGGCTGGAGCGAGGGGTCGTGGGCGGTTTGGGCTTCAGCGGAGGCATCGCCTTCTGGCCCTGGACTTGACCTGGAGGAGGAACCAGAGTCTCTTTCAGAAAACCAATCGCTTGGCCGATCGATTGATTGAGAGCTGCGGGGCGACACCCACCTTGACCTCCGGCGAACCCCGGAGCCTTGGCCAGCGGCGGGAGGAGGCTCAGCCCCATCTGATTGGGCGCCGCGCTCGCCACCTTGAGCATCTGCTGGATGTCGGCCAGCTCCGTGACCCCGGCTCCTCCCGCCTCCCCGGGTTTGACCCCCGAGGAGGCGGCGCTGGCGGTGGCGGCGCCGCCTCCGGAGTGCAGCAGGAAGCCGGCCTGGAAGGGCTGCAGGGAGAGCAGGCTCATGGCGTCCCTCTGGGAGAGGCCCTGCAGGGCGGAGGCGGAGCCCGAGGCCGCCAGGCCGCCCAGTCCCAGACCCAGGGTCAGCCCCCGACCCCCGGACAGATAGGCCGAGGCCGGCTCCTGGGGGAGGCTGGAGGACGGAGGCTCCACGTGGATCACCTTGATGCTGTCCAGGTGGGCCTGGTGGATCTCATCGTCCGTGGGTCCGGACTTCACCTGAGGAACAAACACGCGTCCGTCAGAGGAACCAGAACCCCATAATAAGACGGTCTAGTTCTATACTTCTAGTCCTGATGGTTCGAGAGAGGAGCAGGACTTTTATTTTGAAAAACAAGACCACAGAGAGACAGATGTGATGGGAAGAAGTAACTAAATTTAATTTAAAAAATAAAATGTAAAATACCTTAGAAATGTGCCGGAGACCAAGAGCTTCCAGGAAGCCGTCCTGCTCCGAAGACCCGACTTCTTTCTCAACATTCGGATTGTCTCCTCCATCCTCCTCTTCCTCCTCCTCCTGCTGCTGCTCTTCTTCCTCCTCCTCCTCCTCCTCCTCCTCCTCCTCCATCTCCATGTCCTCCATGTCCTCCATGTCCTCCATCTCCTCCATCATCCCCGGTGTGGGGTGGGAGGTGGTCTTGTGGAGCTCCAGGGCCGAGCGCAGAGGGAACGCCCGGTCGCAGCTATCGCAGACGAACCGGTGGAACTTACTGACGCAGCGCCGGAGATTCGTCTCACACCAGACCTTCAGGGGGAGGAAGGTCAACTAGTTATGACCTTGAGAAACTCAGGGGGGGGGGGGGGTAGAGAGAGGGAGAGAGAGGGAGGTGTACCTGGGCGATGTGGGCGAACTTCTTGCAGGAGAAGTCGATGAAGGCGAGGTCGTTGAAGCCGGTGGGGATGGAGGGGTTGCTCTGGATGAAGGGCCGCCCACTGGGGTCCTGGGGGAGGAGCTTGTGGACCGCGGCGTTGTGACGCAACAGGCCTCGGTGAGTTCGGAAGGACAGGCAGCAGAGGTCGCACCTGAGGTCACACAACGAGGAAGACTTTACCGCAACGCTGTGGGGAGAAACGTCCTCACTTCCTCTCCTTGTTTACTCTCCTTTCTGCGTTTCATCTCCTCTTTCCTTTCCTTTCGTCTTTTCTCGTCTCCTCTCCTGCTTCCTTTCCCCTCGTTTACTTCCCGTTCCCTCCTCTCCTTGTTTATTCTCATTGATTCATTTCCTCCCACCTTTCGTTTCTTTACCATCCTCTCCTTGTCAACATCATGTCTGGTCTCCTCTCCTCCTCCCTTCCTCCTCTCCTCCCTCTCCTCTTCCTCCCCTCTTCCTCTCCTCCCTCTCCTCTTCCTCCTCTTTCCTCTCCTCTCCTCTCCTCTCCTCTCCTCTCCTCTCCTCTCCTCTCCTCTCCTCCCCTCCTCCTCTCTCCTCCTCTCCTCATCTCACCTCCTCCTCCCCTCCTCCTCTCTCCTCCTCTCCTCCCCTCCTCCCCTCCTTTAACTGTCCTTCCTTCTTATAGGCTCATTATTACAATCTGATTGAAGGAAAAAGTGAATAAAATATCAGAAATCTGACGTTCGATTGAAGATAAATTGTTCTTCTTTCAACTCAACTTACATCATTTTGTACTAATTGGTTTTAATTTACTTATTTCTGCTCTTCGTTATTAAAATCCATTAATTGGCATAATTTTGGTAAATCAGAATCGTAATTGTTCATTGCGTCCCTGAATGCATCGTGATGACATCATCACTTCTTCAAAAGGCTGTTTGAGGGTTCAGACCGTTAACAGGGTCCTCACACGTGTGTGTGTGTGTGTGTGTGTGTGTGTGTGTGTGTGTGTTGGTCCTGCTCTTGTTAATCGCTGAGAGGACAGCTGCTCAGTGTCTGCCACAGTCACACACTCTTATCACATCCTGTGTGTGTGTAATCCCCTCGGACACACACACACACACACACGGACCAGCAGTTGTTGAACTCCCTCCTCCTCTTCACACTCTTGTGTGTGTGTGTGTGTGTGTGTGTGTGTGTTCGTGTGTGTGTTCATGAGAGTCACACCAGCGTGTGACGGGGCAGACAGATCCAACAGAGGTCCAGAGAATTACTTTAGTGTGTGTGTGTGTTGTGTGTGTGTGTCGTGTGTGTGTGTCATGTGTGTGTGTGTTGTGTGTGTGTCATGTGTGTGTGTCATGTGTGTGTGTGTTGTGTGTGTGTCATGTGTGTGTGTCATGTGTGTGTGTGTTGTGTGTGTGTCATGTGTGTGTGTGTGTGTAGCTTTCTCTCCCTTGTTGTGAATCCACTTCCTGGTTTAATTACGAAGTGTTTGACCAATCAGAGACGAGCCTGTACGCTTGTGTACTTTCACAAAGTACTACTCTCCTACCAGGAGTACCAGGAGAACAAGGAGAACCAGGAGAACAAGGAGTACCAGGAGAACAAGGAGTACCAGGAGAACAAGGAGAACCAGGAGAACCAGGAGTACCAGTAGTACCAGGAGAACAAGGAGAACCAGGAGAACAAGGAGTACCAGGAGAACAAGGAGAACCAGGAGAACCAGGAGTACCAGGAGAACAAGGAGTACCAGGAGAGCAAGGAGTACCAGGAGAACAAGGAGTACCAGGAGAACAAGGAGTACCAGTAGTACCAGGAGAACAAGGAGAACCAGGAGAACAAGGCGTACCAGTAGTACCAGGACTGTATCTGGACTCTGGTCATTCAGAACACAACGTGTTCCTCAGTTGGTTCCTTCAGTCTTAAAGGAGCTGACTCCCCTCCTCCCTCCTTCCCTAGACCCCTCCTTCCATAGACCACCCCTCCTCCCTCCTTCCCTAGAACCCCTTCCTCCCTCCATCCCTAGACCCCCCCCTCCTCCCTCCTTCCCTAGACCCCTCCTTCCATAGACCCCCCCTCCTCCCTCCTTCCCTAGAACCCCTTCCTCCCTCCATCCCTAGACCCCCCCCTCCTCCCTCCTTCCCTAGACCCCTCCTTCCATAGACCACCCCTCCTCCCTCCTTCCCTAGAACCCCTTCCTCCCTCCATCCCTAGACCCCCATCCTCCCTCCTTCCCTAGAACCCCTTCATCCCTCCATCCCTAGACCCCCATCCTCCCTCCTTCCCTTGAACCCCTTCCTCCCTCCATCCCTAGACCCCCATCCTCCCTCCTTCCCTAGAACCCCTTCATCCCTCCATCCCTAGACCCCCATCCTCCCTCCTTCCCTAGAACCCCTTCATCCCTCCAACCCTAGACCCCCCCCTCCTTCCCTAGACCACGCCTCCTCCCTCCTTCCCTAGACCCCTCGCCCTCCCTCCTTCCCTAGACCCCCCCTCCTCCCTCCTTCCATAGACGTGTGTTCATGTGTGTGTTCATGTGTGTGTCCATGTGTGTGTCCATGTGTGTGTCCATGTGTGTGTTCATGTGTGTGTTCATATGTGTGTCCATGTGTGTGTACCTCAGTGCGGTGTCGGGGTGTGTGTCCATGTGTGTGTACCTCAGTGCGGTGTCGGGGTGTGTGTCCATGTGTGTGTCCATGTGTGTGTTCATGTGTGTGTCCATGTGTGTGTTCATGTGTGTGTCCATGTGTGTGTACCTCAGTGCGGTGTCGGGGTGTGTGTCCATGTGTGTGTCCATGTGTGTGTACCTCAGTGCGGTGTCGGGGTGTGTGTCCATGTGTGTGTCCATGTGTGTGTACCTCAGTGCGGTGTCGGGGTGTGTGTCCATGTGTGTGTCCAGCTCCAGTCTGGAGCTGCAGGTCTTGAAGCAGATTGGACACGGCAGCAGCTCCGCTTCACCTCCTCGAACCGCCGCCGCCGACTCCTCCGCCGTCGCCTCCTCCACCACCTCCACACACACACATACACACACACACACACACGTTAGCTTCCTGTCGGTGCAGAGGTTCGGTGCTGGACCTCCTGGGCGTGTCTCTACCTTCTTGCTGGGAGGCTCCTCCCCCGTCTCCTCCTCCGGACTCTGCCTCCTCTTGACGGACGGACGGCGGCGCTTGTTGGGGGAGGGGGGGCTGACGGGGAGCAGCCCGCTGGCCGGGTCCTTCTCATGGATCTTCATGTGTCTGAGGGGGTCAGAGGTCAGAGGTCACCACCTTTAAACATTTAAATCACATTTATACTTAAAATATTCAATCTTCTTTGAGGCTTTTATGTCCATTTCACACACACACACACACACACACACACACACACACGAGGAAAGGAGCAACGGACATTAGGAGAGGAAACAAGGAGAAGAGAAGAAGGGAAGGAGATAATGAAATAGGAGGAAAGGAGGAAAGGAGGCAAGACATAAAGTTGAGGAGTGAAGATGAGAAAGTAAAGGAGATGAGGAGAGAGGATGAACAAATGGAGGTAAGAAAGGAATCAAGGAGATTGAAAAAAGGAGAGGAGAGAAAAGGAAGTGAAAGGATGCAGGAGAGGAGACAAGAAGACAAAAGGAAAGGAGAGAAGTGGTTATAGCCAAAATGGAGAGTAAACAAGGATGGAAGAGAGGATGAGGAAACAGGAAGAGAAGAAGTAACATGAAAGAGGAAAAGAGGAGAGGAAATAAGGAAAGGAAAGGAGTAGAGAGGACAGATATAGGAGGTGAGGGAGCAGCAGAGGTGGGATTGATGTTATCATCTATTATTAGGACCTAACAGGCAGCAGGCTGGACGCCCATAAGAGGTCCTGACAGAGTCGGCAGATCTTAGACCAGCTGACAGGAAGCTGGTCATTAACCAATCAGGACAGAGAAGGAAGAGGAGGAGGCGGGACAACGAGAGAGAGAGTACAAAGTCTTCTAGACCCAAACTGGACTGTGACCCCCTGAACCGACCAATCAGAGAGCAGGAAACACGCCGAGTCAGCAGACACACAAACCTACTGTGTGTGTGTCTGTGTGTGTTCACTGATATGTTGAGTTGAGCAGCTGCTGGCGACACACACACACACACACACACACACCAAACCAGTCAGAAGTGAGCGTGCATGAGGAATATTTACTTTATTAAAATGATTACCACCACTACTCGTCTTACAGTATTATTACTACAAGTAGAGGTCGTAGTATTTGTAGTATTTGTACAAGCAGCCATGCAGCTGCAGCAGCAGTAGTAGTAGTAGTAGTTGTAGTAGTAAAAGTACAACAGTGGTGAAACAGGAGTAGCAGCAGCAGTGAGAGTATTCATAGCAGTAATAAAACATCGGCATATATATAACACATAAAAGTATATTCAGGAATATTCGACATGTTTGTACAAAATAAATAGATGAAGTTGTGTGAACTTCCTTTGACTCGTGTCCCTTTCATAAAACAGGACTACTGCAGTCCCCTGAGGTGACAGTAGTACAACTAGCAGCAGTACTAGCAGCAGTACTAGCAGCAGTACTAGCAGCAGTACTAGCAGCAGTACTAGCAGCAGTACTAGCAGCAGTACTAGCAGTAGTACTAGCAGTAGTACTAGCAGTAACACAGTACCAGTGTGTCCCTGTCTGGCTGCCTGCAGTACCGCCACATCACCACAGCGGCGCTGTTGAGTCGCCTCCCTCTCTCCCCTCCCTGCTCTGATCAAACGCGCAGGCGGCCTCAGACAGCCAATCGCGGCTCGGCACAGCGCCACCAGCCCATAATAGGCTAGTGGGATGCCTCGCCATGGCAACACGGGCCCAATGGCCTCACAACAGAGCAGAGGCCGACTCATGTGATGCTCTCTGGCTCTCTGCTGCTTTCTGTCTCGTGGAAAGTAAAACAAACTAGTTTGATTTTCATCTTATTTGAACGGATTGTTTGGTAAAAACTGAACTAACATTTATCTGAAACTATTTTATATTTTTTAGAAACTGTGTTTTTTTTCACATCATTTATTTTCACATTTTTATAATAATTATTGTATTCTTATTATTTGTATTTTGTTTTTGCATTTC
The DNA here is from genome assembly GCF_009769545.1 of Cyclopterus lumpus. Lineage (NCBI taxonomy): Eukaryota > Metazoa > Chordata > Actinopteri > Perciformes > Cyclopteridae > Cyclopterus > Cyclopterus lumpus. The sequence goes on along the minus strand of NC_046985.1, from coordinate 1,429,537 downwards.
AAAATGTGTTCATATTTAATTATAATAATCACCATTCAAAATCAAAACAGTTTGTTATTTCTTACACTTATAATTATATTTTCCTTTTTGTTTGGTTTCTATTTTTAAAATAAATGTTGTATTATGTTATTTATTTATTTTTGGAAGTGTGATCTATTAACGTGTTTTAGCATTATGGTTGTTTACATGGCAATTTTTTATTTATTTTATTTAATTAATTAAATGCCTTTTTTGTATTCATAATTTAATAATAAGTTCTACTCAAATTTAAAAGGAATTACAAATGTTTTCTATGTAAATACCAAACCATCATCATCATCATCATCATCACCATCACCATCATCATCATCACCATCATCATCATCATCACCATCACCATCATCATCATCACCATCACCATGATCATCACCATCACCACCATGATCATCACCATCATCACCATCATCATCACCATCATCATCATCACCATCATCACCATCATCATCATCACCATCACCATCATCATCACCATCATCATCATCACCATCATCATCACCACCATGATCATCATCACCATCACCATGATCATCACCATCACCACCATGATCACCACCATCATCATCATCACCATCATCATCACCACCATGATCATCACCATCATCATCACCACCATCATCATCACCATCACCACCACCATCATCATCATCATCACCATGATCATCACCATCATCATCACCATCATCACCACCATGATCATCATCATCATCATCATCACCACCATCATCATCACCATCACCACCACCATCATCATCATCATCACCATGATCATCATCATCATCATCATCACCATCATCATCACCACCATGATCATCATCATCATCACCATCACCATGATCATCACCATCATCATCACCATCACCACCATGATCACCATCATCATCATCATCATCACCATCACCATCATGATCACCATCATCATCATCATCACCATCACCATCATCACCATGATCACCATCATCACCACCATCATCATCACCATCATCACCATGATCATCATCACCATCATCATCATCATCATCATCACCACCATCATCATCACCATCATCACCATCATCATCACCATCATCACCATGATCATCATCACCATCATCATCATCATCATCACCATCACCATCATCACCATGATCACCATCATCATCACCACCATCATCATCATCACCATCATCATCATCACCATCACCATGATCATCACCATCATCATCACCATCATCACCACCATGATCATCATCATCATCACCACCATCATCATCACCACCACCATCATCATCATCATCACCATGATCATCACCATCATCATCATCACCATCATCATCACCACCATGATCATCATCATCATCACCATGATCATCACCACCATCATCACCACCATGATCACCATCATCATCATCATCATCATCATCACCATCATGATCACCATCATCATCATCATCATCATCACCATCACCATGATCATCACCATCATCATCACCACCATGATCATCACCATCACCACCATGATCACCATCATCATCATCATCATCATCATCATCATCACCATCACCATCATGATCACCATCATCATCATCATCATCACCATCACCACCATGATCACCATCATCATCATCATCATCATCATCACCATCACCATCATGATCACCATCATCACCATGATCACCATCATCACCACCATCATCATCACCATCATCACCATGATCATCATCACCATCATCATCATCATCACCACCATCATCATCACCATCATCACCATCATCATCACCATCATCACCATGATCATCATCACCATCATCATCATCATCATCACCATCATCACCATGATCACCATCATCATCACCACCATCATCATCATCACCACCATCATCACCACCATGATCACCATCATCATCACCATCACCATCATCACCACCATCATCATCACCATCATCACCATCATCATCACCACCATGATCATCATCACCATCATCATCATCATCACCATCATCATCATCACCATCACCATGATCATCATCACCATGACCATCATCACCATCATCATCATCACCATCATCATCATCATCAGTTTAGTTTGAGCCTCAAACTAGTTTCACGTTTCAGGAATTATTGTCTTTTTTTTTTTTAAACTAAACTTTTCTTCAATTGGCAACAACAACTTTTTGGATTTTGTCAAAACCAGAATGAGAACCACGAGATTCTTTCCATCCGTCTATCTCTCGTCTCCTCTTTCATTTTGTCTCACCTCCTTCCCTCCCTCCCTCCTTCCCTCTTCCCCTCCTTCCCTCCTTCCATCCTCCCCTCTTCCCCTCCTTGCCACCTCCCTCCTCCTCCTCCTCCTCCTCCTCCATCTTCCCCTTCTTGCCACCTCCCTCCCTCCCTCCCTCCTCCCTCCTCCATCTTCCCCTCCTCCCTCCCTCCCTCCTCCCCTCTTCCCTCCCTCCCTCCTTCCCTCCTTCTCTTATTAGGATTTAAAACAATAATAATAAAATAATTATAATGCAAATTATTATTATTAATATATATATTTTTAATAATCCGTTATTAGAATTTTAATATATATAGAAAATAAGATAAGAAATAATAATAGAAATAATAATTATGAAAATATATATTTAATAATCTCTTATAATAATTGTAATATATATAGAAAATATAGAAAACTAAATAAAATAGGAATAATTATGAAAATATATATTTTCAATATTCTCTTATTATAATTGTTATATATAAATATATCAAATAAGATAAATACAATAATTAATACAAATATGAATAATTATGAAAATTATTTTATTTATTATGATATAAAATAACATAAATAAATATATTTAAAATATATAATGAACTGATAATAAAATACAAATATCTATATTTTTAATCTCTCTTAATCTAATTAAAAATAACATATATGTATATAAAAGATAATGTATGGTAAACTGACAATAAAATAATTAATAATGCAAATAATAATAATATCTAAATAAAAACAAGCTGCTTTTTAAAGCGTCTATATCTTAATAATAAAGTATGAAATGACGATTAAGTGTTTTTCAAAGTGTTGAAACCGGATGCTGTTTTCCAGCTGAACAGGAATCATTTAATTTGAGCGTCCATCATTCCTCTGAGCCCACACGGCCTCATCGCGCCACAACAACACGTCTTTCTGTCGGAGGTAAAACGACCAAACAGTGAAGAATACACGTCTTTAAAAAGGAATAAACTAAACGCTGACGTGGCTTGAATGCTGCAAAAAGATTCTGAGAGAATTCAGCAAAATAAAAAGTGACGCCTAAGTGGCTTTGTGGTCTTTTTAACAGTTAATAAGTGAAGTTTATTCTTCGGCTTCTGAAAGAAGAAGAACATCTTTGTGGTTTATGAGTTGTGTACTTTCTCCCAAATGGTTCAAACTATTTACAAACCGGCAAGTTCAGTACAAAAGGTTCAACCCCCCAAAGCAGAACGACAGACACACACACACACACACACACACACACACACACACACACACACACACACACACACACACACACACACACACACACACACACACACACACACACACACACACACACACACACACACACACACACACACACACACACACACACACACACACACACACACACACACACACACACACACACACACACACACACACACACACACACACACACACACACACACACACACACACACACACACACACACACACACACACACACACACACACACACACACACACACACACACACTTTAGGCTGGACTTAACTGATAAACGACTGGGCGTTGTCCTCTCTGTGTGTGTGTGTGATGGAGATGAATGGTTTAAAGTCATCATCCCACTTCCTGTGTAAACTCCCACCACACACACACACACTCAGGACCAGTTTGTGCTCCCATCATGGTTGACTAGGGACCGGGTTAAACGCTAACTTCCTTTGCCCCGAGGTCACGTGTGTGTGTGTGTGTGTGTGTGTGCGTACCGGTGCATGTTGCCGTTGGTGGTGAAGGTCTGTCCACAGACGTTACACTTGTAGGGTCTCTCCCCGCTGTGGACCAGCATGTGTCTGTCCAACGACGAGGCCGAGCTCAGACACTTCCCACAGATGCTGCAGGAGTGGTCCGTCGCTCCAGCGTCAGCATTGTGCTGCAGAGAGGAGAGTACGTCAACACTGAGACTACTGCTACTAGTAGTACTACTACAAGTACTACTACTTCTGCTACTAACAGCTAAATGACAGAGCTAACAGCTAACGTTAACAGCTAACTAACAGAGCTACCAGCCAAATAACAGCGCTAACAGCTAACATTAACAGCTAAATAACAGAGCTAACAGCTAAATAACAGCTCACATCTAATGTTACGAGCTAAATAACAGCTAATGTTACCAGCTACATAACAGAGCTACCAGCTAAACAACAGAGCTAACAGCTCATATTAACAGCTACATAACAGAGCTACCAGCTAAACAACAGAGCTAACAGCTCATATTAACAGCTACATAACAGAGCTACCAGCTAAATAACAGAGCTAACAGCTAACATAAACAGCTAAATAACAGAGCTAACAGCTAACATTAACAGCTACATAACAGAGCTAACAACTAAATAACAGAGCTAACAGCTAACATTAACAGCTAAATAACAGAGCTAACATTAACAGCTACATAACAGAGCTAACAACTAAATAACAGAGCTAACAGCTACATAACAGAGCTAACAACTAAATAACAGAGCTAACAGCTAACATTAACAGCTAAATAACAGCTCACATCTAATGTTACGAGCTAAATAACAGCTAATAGCTAATGTTACCAGCTAAATAACAGAGCTAACAGCTAAATAACAGCTAATAGCAAATGTTACCAGCTAAACAACAGAGCTAACAGCTAACGAATTACTGTAGTATGCACAGTCTAATGGTGCTTTAAACTGAGAGGATGCAGCACGACTAGAACTAGTGATATAAGATTGAAGCTGCAGCATGAATAGCTGTAGTTTCAGAAGTCGTAGCAAGAGAAGTATTTGTAACGTTTATTAAATTTGTAAAGTTTATTTTTCATGGGTGATTGAGTGGAGTAGTATCATTACCAATATTACTCTTAGCATCTCTACAGATGCAGTACTCGTAGGAGTACTGCGAGTATTTACCTGTCTGATGTGCATGGTGAGCGAGTGTTGTGTTTGACAGTCCTTGTCACACAGCGGACAGATAAAAGCAGAGCTCTCGTCTTTGGTGTCCTGGTAGAAGAAAAAGTACACCCATTTAGACAGGAAGTAACACAGTGTGAAGAGTTAACACAAAGAGAGACAGGAAGTAACAGTGTGAAGAGTTAACACAAAGAGAGACAGGAAGTAACACAGTGTGAAGAGTTAACACAAAGAGAGACAGGAAGTAACACAGTGTTAAGAGATGGAGAGAGACAGGAAGTAACACAGTGTGAAGAGTTAACACAAAGAGAGACAGGAAGTAACACAGTGTAAAGAGTTAACACAAAGAGAGACAGGAAGTAACACAGTGTGAAGAGTTAACACAAAGAGAGACAGGAAGTAACAGTGTTAAGAGACGGAGAGACAGGAAGTAACAGTGTTAAGAGACGGAGAGACAGGAAGTAACAGTGTTAAGAGACGGAGAGACAGGAAGTAACACAGTGTGAAGAGTTAACACAAAGAGAGACAGGAAGTAACACAGTGTTAAGAGATGGAGAGAGACAGGAAGTAACACAGTGTGAAGAGACGGAGAGACAGGAAGTAAGACAGCGTTAAGAGATGGAGAGAAACAGGAAGTAAGACAGCGTTAAGAGATGGAGAGAGACAGGAAGTAAGACATTAAGAGACGGAGAGAGACAGGAAGTACGACAGTGTTAAGAGACAGAGATTCAGGAAGTAAGACAGCGTTAAGAGATGGAGAGAGACAGGAAGTAAGACAGCGTTAAGAGCTGGAGAGAGACAGGAAGTAAGACAGCATTAAGAGATGGAGAGAGACAGGAAGTAAGACAGCGTTAAGAGATGGAGAGACAGGAAGTAAGACATTAAGAGACGGAGAGAGACAGGAAGTACGACAGTGTTAAGAGACAGAGATTCAGGAAGTAAGACAGCGTTAAGAGATGGAGAGAGACAGGAAGTAAGACAGCGTTAAGAGCTGGAGAGAGACAGGAAGTAAGACAGCATTAAGAGATGGAGAGAGACAGGAAGTAAGACAGCGTTAAGAGATGGAGAGAGACAGGAAGTAACACAGTGTGAAGAGTTAACACAAAGAGAGACAGGAAGTAAGACATTAAGAGACGGAGAGAGACAGGAAGTAAGACATTAAGAGACAGGAAGTAAGACATTGTTGAGATACAGGAAGTAAGATGGAATTTATTATTTTTTAAATTTTGTTTTGGTGTTTTTATGAGATCTTTGACAATAAACAGCCTCAGTTTGACCTGCAGAGGGAGATACTCATTCACACACACACACACACAACTTCCCTTTTTCCTGTTTTAGCAACAGGAAGTTATGATGCAGTGTGGAATGCTGCAGTGCATGATGGGAGATGAGGAGAAACGTTCCACAATGATTAGGCAATAAAGAAGAGAGAGAGAGAGAAAACAAGGGGAGAAGATGAGGAGAGGAAAAGAGAGATGGAGAGGGAACAAGGAAACAAGGAAACCAGACGAGAGGAGACAAGGACAAAAAGAGAAAAGGAGAGTAGAGGAGAGAAAACAGGGCGCGGAAACAAGGAGAGGAAACAAAGAGACAAGAGGAGATAGGAAACAAAGAGACAAGAGGAGATAGGAAACAAGGAGAGGAAACAAAGAGACAAGAGGAGATAGGAAACAAGGAGAGGAAACAAAGAGACAAGAGGAGATAGGAAACAAGGACAGGAAACAAAGAGACAAGAGGAGATAGGAAACATGGAGAGGAAATAAGAAAAGAGGAAACTAGGAGAGGGATGAGTCTTCGGTTTGTTTGCAATCAGAATCAAAGAAGAAGAAGAACAACAGACGAGGAAAGGTGTGTGTGTGTGTGTGTGTGTGTGTGTGTGTGTGTGTACCTGTATACGCCGTGCGTTGCGGCTGGGCGGGGCTCTCATGGCCGCTGTGAGTGACTTTGTGGGGGACGAGCTTTGGAGAAGAAGAAAGTGTCAACAGTGCACACACGTGGTGGTATTGGGACGGCGGCCATGTTTCCTTCGGACTAAACGAGCGGCCTCACCTCGGCGACGGCCCGGTGGACGAGTTGGCTGAGGTGACTCCACTCTCTCCTTCTCCGTCTCCTCCGCCATTGATGGTCCCCGTTGCCGACATCACCGCTGACATCATGGCGTTGATGGAGGACAGGTCTCCCCCTCCATCGGCTCCCATGATTCCTCCTCGGTCTCCGTTCTGTAGCTTCTCTCCTCCGCTCGCCGCCTCCTCCGTCACAGCGCTGATCGCTGCAATCGAGAAGTCTTTTAATTAGCGTGGTTTTTCTTTGGGGTTATGGTGCGTACCTTTGGGGTTATGGTGCGTACCTTTGAGGATATGGTGCGTACCTTTGAGGTTATGGTGCGTACCTTTGGGGTTATGGTGCGTACCTTTGGAGTTATTATGGTGTGTACCTTTGAGGATATGGTGCGTACCTTTGGGGTTATGGTGCGTACCTTTGAGGTTATGGTGCGTACCTTTGGGGTTATGGTGCGTACCTTTGGGGTTATGGTGCGTACCTTTGGAGTGATTATGGTGCGTACCTTTGAGGATATGGTGCGTACCTTTGGGGTTATGGTGCGTACCTTTGAGGATATGGTGCGTACCTTTGAGGTTATGGTGCGTACCTTTGAGGTTATGGTGCGTACCTTTGAGGTTATTATGGTGCGTACCTTTGAGGTTATTATGGTGCGTACCTTTGAGGATATGGTGCGTACCTTTGAGGATATGGTGCGTACCTTTGAGGTTATTATGGTGCGTACCTTTGGGGTTATGGTGCGTACCTTTGAGGTTATTATGGTGCGTACCTTTGAGGTTATGATGCGTACCTTTGAGGTTATTATGGTGCGTACCTTTGGGGTTATGGTGCGTACCTTTGAGGTTATGGTGCCTACCTTTGAGGTTATTATGGTGCGTACCTTTGAGGTTATTATGGTGCGTACCTTTGAGGATATGGTGCGTACCTTTGAGGATATGGTGCGTACCTTTGGGGTTATTATGGTGCGTACCTTTGGGGTTATGATGCGTACCTTTGGGGTTATTATGGTGCGTACCTTTGGGGTTATGATGCGTACCTTTGGGGTTATTATGGTGCGTACCTTTGGGGTTATTATGGTGCGTACCTTTGAGGATATGGTGCGTTTTGTCGTCCAATAGCGGCGATGCCTGCTCGTTCATCAACCCTCGCGGCTCCTCTGCGCAGTTCTCCATGACCGCTAAAATAAGAACACAAACACCAGCTTTAATTTAGAAATGTACAACTTTGATGTTTTTGGCACATCAGCAAACATAAAGGTCAATTTAGAACATTAGTTAAAACATTTTAAACATCATCAGTGACTTCGGCCTGCAAATAATTCACCAATTGAGTTCTGTTGCGAGCCGCACTAAAGACCGGCTCCTGGTGAGTCCTTCGAGGGCCACAACTCGCCCTCTACCGAGTGCATTTGTGTGCTCGTTAAACAGGAAGTTTCTTCAATGGACGCTGGTGTGTGAAAGTTGAAGGCTAACCTAGAATAGCACAGGAGCTCGTGTTAATGTCCCGGCTTGTGTGTAGCGGGAGGATCTGCTATCAGTATTTTTGAAGACCTTTTTTTAAATGTAGAGTGTATTTATATATTTCATGTTTATTAACGATGGAGCAGAGGTTTTAAAACTATAAAGTGGGGATTAGAAAGTTAAAATAACACTAAATTAATATAAAGAAAACAGAAAAGATGTAGTTTGTTGAAGAAATCAATCATATCACTTTTAACAAATGTTAACTGTTTCATAACGGCATCATTAGCTGCTCCATGTTTCCTTTTTAGATATTTTGACCATAGAATCATGAATAAAGAGATTTATTGATGATTTAAAAATACTTTTTTGTGTACAGAAATGTTATATATAAGTTTGCAAAGCATATCTATTAACGACTGAGCTTTTCTTTCATGATGTTTTCAATGCTACCAAAGTGAATTTATATATTCAATGTCTACTAACGACGAGCTGAGGTTATACAATTATAAATTAAGACAAAAAAAGAAGAGATTTAACAGTAAATTAAAAGTAAAAGAGAGGCCACGATGTAGTTTGATGACAAAAGGTCATTTCTACATTTCGAAAACAGATGTTATTGTCCTCAAACAAGATTTTTGACCCAATATCTCCATATTGGTCAAAGTGACTAAATACACAATAAGATGATTGATAAATATTCGTCAGCAATGTTGATGTAAAGACGTACAGCCTTTAAAACCAGGAAACACTTATTAAGGTATCCAAAGTCTAAGACGTCGTCTGGTCTTAACAGTATAACCACATTGATTTAATACAAATATATACATACTGTAAAT
>NC_046985.1:1407500-1412500 GCF_009769545.1 Cyclopterus lumpus | reverse complement strand
AGTACTGCAAGAGGAGGAGTATACGAGTACTGCAAGAGGAGTATACGAGTACTGCAAGAGGAGGAGTATACGAGTACTGCAAGAGTATACAAGTACTGCAAGAGTATACAAGTACTGCAAGAGAAGGAGTATACGAGTACTGCAAGAGGAGGAGTATACGAGTACTGCAAGAGAAGGAGTATACGAGTACTGCAAGAGGAGTATACGAGTACTGCAAGAGTATACAAGTACTGCAAGAGGAGGAGTATACAAGTACTGCAAGAGGAGGAGTATACAAGTACTGCAAGAGAAGGAGTATACAAGTACTGCAAGAGGAGGAGTATACGAGTACTGCAAGAGGAGGAGTATACGAGTACTGCAAGAGAAGGAGTATACAAGTACTGCAAGAGGAGGAGTATACAAGTACTGCAAGAGGAGGAGTATACGAGTAGTGCAAGAGAAGGAGTATACAAGTACTGCAAGAGAAGGAGTATACGAGTAGTGCAAGAGTATACAAGTACTGCAAGAGAAGGAGTATACAAGTACTGCAAGAGAAGGAGTATACAAGTACTGCAAGAGAAGGAGTATACGAGTACTGCAAGAGTATACAAGTACTGCAAGAGGAGGAGTATACAAGTACTGCAAGAGAAGGAGTATACAAGTACTGCAAGAGAAGGAGTATACGAGTACTGCAAGAGGAGGAGTATACAAGTACTGCAAGAGGAGGAGTATACAAGTACTGCAAGAGGAGGATTATACAAGTACTGCAAGAGGAGGAGTATACGAGTACTGCAAGAGGAGGAGTATACAAGTACTGCAAGAGGAGGAGTATACAAGTACTGCAAGAGGAGGAGTATACAAGTACTGCAAGAGGAGGAGTATACAAGTACTGAAAGGTTGTTGAAAAAACAAAAGTCTGCGAGGAACCCGCTGATAAAACAACTGAAGAAGAAGAAACTAAAAAGGGATGTAACCAGAAGATTAGCTGCAGCTAATGAGGAGGAGGAGGAGAGGAGGGGAGGGGAGGAGGAGGAGCGGAGGAGCAAGAGGGGGAGGAGGAGGAGGAGGAGCAGGAGGAGGAGGAGGAGAGGAGGAGCAGGAGGAGGATGAGGAGAGGAGGAGGAGGAGTAGGAGGGGCAGGAGGAGGAGGAGGGGCAGGAGGGGCATCAGACGATAATCTGCTGCTGTTAGACAAAACCAAGTGAGGGGAGAGGAGGTGGATGGATGAGAGGATGCAACAGGCTGCAAAGCTGGAGGAGTGGAAGTATTTATGGATGGATGATGGAGGGATGAGGAGGAGGAGGAGAGGGATTAAGAGCTTAGAGTGCTGGTAAGACTAATTAGGAGGGAGAGGAGAACGATGAAGAGGTGATGGAGAAAAGAGGAAGATCAGCAGTTTACATCTTTGAGTGCTGTGAAGACGAGCTCCTCTTCATCATCATCATCCTCCTCCTCATGGTGGTTTAAAGCGGCCGTGGAGCAGCTGTGTGTGTGTGTGGGGGGGGGGGGGGGGGGGGAGGGGGGGAGGGGGGGAAGGCTAATACACGAGGGGCCACACAACCACCACACAAAGCTCCCACTAAGCCAGCAGCTAATGAGCTAGCAGCGCTAACTCTCCTCATCCTCCTGCTGATAGACGCTCTAAATCGTTTTGTAGCTTTGTGTTTGCATCTTTGTGTGCTTGTAGCTCCGCGCTTGTAGCTCCGCGCTTGTAGCATAGTGTTTGTAGCTCTGCGCTCGTAGCTCCGCGCATGTAGCTTAGTGTTTGTAGCTCTGCGCATGTAGCTTAGTGTTTGTAGCTCCGCGCTTGTAGCATAGTGTTTGTAGCTCTGCGCTCGTAGCTCCGCGCATGTAGCTTAGTGTTTGTAGCTCTGCGCATGTAGCTTAGTGTTTGTAGCTCCGCGCTTGTAGCATAGTGTTTGTAGCTCTGCGCTCGTAGCTCTGCACATGTAGCTTAGTGTTTGTAGCTCTGCGCATGTAGCTCTGCGCTCGTAGCTCCGCGCATGTAGCTTAGTGTTTGTAGCTCTGCGCATGTAGCTTAGTATTTGTAGCTCCGCACTTGTAGCTTAGTGTTTGTAGCTCTGCGCTCGTAGCTCCGCGCATGTAGCTTAGTGTTTGTAGCTCTGCGCATGTAGCTCTGCGCTCGTAGCTCCGCACATGTAGCATAGTGCTTGTAGCTCTGCGCTCGTAGCTCTGCACATGTAGCATAGTGCTTGTAGCTCTGCGCATGTAGCTCTGCGCTTGTAGCTTAGTGTTTGTAGCTCTGCGCATGTAGCTTAGTGTTTGTAGCTCTGCGCTCGTAGCTCCGCGCATGTAGCTTAGTGTTTGTAGCTTAGTGTTTGTAGCTCTGCGCATGTAGCTCTGTGCTCGTAGCTCCGCGCATTTAGCATAGTGCTTGTAGCTCTGCGCATGTAGCTCCGCGCATGTAGCTTAGTGTTTGTAGCTTAATGCTCGTAGCTCCACGCATGTAGCTTAGTGTTTGTAGCTCTGCGCATGTAGCTCTGCGCTCGTAGCTCCGCGAATGTAGCATAGTGCTTGTAGCTCTGCGCTTGTAGCTTAGTGTTTGTAGCTCTGCGCTCGTAGCTCCGCGCATGTAGCTTAGTGTTTGTAGCTCTGCGCATGTAGCTCTGCGCTCGTAGCTCCGCGCATGTAGCTTAGTGTTTGTAGCTCTGTGTCTAGAATCTTGAAACGTTCTGAATATTTAGATGATGTTTTCAAACTTTCTTTTTAATAATAACTGTTATTCTGCACTAAAGACGTTTTCTAGTTCAGTTTCCAGAGAGGAGCAGGACTTTTATTTTTGAAAAACAAGGCCACAGAGAGAACAAAGAGTATCTCCTGTAAATGAGGACTTCACGTGGTAATCTGAACAAAAACAGTTGTGATCCTAAAATAGAAAAACAGGAAAACAATCAAACATGAACTTTGGAGCCTTTTGGGATTTTTTTTCTGTCCATGAACCATTAACCCGCCGTGGCGCTGGTGTGCTGGTTAGAGTCCGTTGGTGTAACTGGGTCGACTGGGAGCAACGCAATACAACATAAAATACAACAACCTGTAAGCAGCTTGTGGATGAAAAGATGTGAGAGCCTGGAAGACACTCCGGTGGTAAAAATAACCTGTTGAGCTGGACGAGGAATGCGTGTGTGTGTGCGTGTGTGTGTGTGCGTGTGTGTGTGTGCGTGTGTGTGTGTGCGTGTGTGTGTGTGTGTGTGTGAGAATGCCGCCCTGCTTTTGGTTGACGGGCATGAACAAGTGCAGAGAGCCTGGAGGAGAGGAGATAAGGAAGAGGACGAGGTGACAAAATAAATAAATGTATCCGTCATCAGACAAATGTATATTTTATCTTCTGCACGATAAGAAATACGAGGAGAGAAAGAAAGAGGAGGTGAAAGAAAACGGCTACAAAATCCACATCGAGTAGAAAGTACGGGAAATACAGTCTGATGAGTGATGTCACACGTCTTTAATTATTAGAACGTCCTAAGAGGACTTTTCCTTCTGTGGAGACTCTGGCGGCCCCTGTGGACAAGCGAAGTACTGACACAGACCGACAGGTAGAGAGAGGGGGGGAGGGAGAGGGAGAAGGCCCTAAAGAAAGAGAAGAAGAGAATCCAGTCGGACCAGACGAGCTTCTTCTTCTTCTTCTGTTGACTCTCCTGCACGCGCTCACTAAACTCTGCCCCGATTGGCCGGCTGCCCGCCATCCTCCGTGTAACCTTGCAGCTGATTGGCTACTGAGGCTGCTGGCAAAGTGCCCACAACAGCGTCTGTCTCAAGGACATCGACACTAGCCCGCCCCCTTCCTCCTTCTTCTTCTTCTTCTTTTATTCCTGCGCGTCCTTATCAACAGATGAGTCACGCTCACTTCAAGTCTCATCGTGTGTTGAGTGACATGGCAGAAAGAGGTTCTCACATCTACGCACAAAAAAACCAGACCATCATGCAACAGGAGTCCCGATGAGTTACACGCGATGCGTTCAAGTACGTCATGGTGACTAAGACAATTAAAGGAGCATTTAAAGATGGGTTTAAAAGCTCCAACAGGGACGCCTCTACCTTCATATGTGCTTTCCTTTAAGCCACACCCTCCATCACAAAACTGTCACTGTTGTCAGATTGTCATCTTTCCGACGGTCCTTGAACACACCATGTGACATTATGAACCTCACGTCACGTGACACCACGAGGAGAAACTGACTGGACTTCAGGAAGTGAGGAGAGGAGGAATAGATTTCAATGTTTTCAATTGTTATATAATAAATTATAAAATCATTTAAACTGGTGTTTACTTCTTTAATGATTTATGTCATAATAACTAATTATTCTTAATTAAATAAATGTTCTAGTTCTACTTCTAGTCATGATGGTTGTGTTTCCAGAGACTTTTATTTTGAAAAACAAGAGCGCTGAGCGAAAAACGGGAACAGGAAAAAAAAAAAGAGAAAAAAAAGAGAAAGAAACGCCCCTAACTCGTCTCGGTGTTCAGAGGGTCAAAGGTCAAGAAAGGCATCGAGTTTCTCTCCTCAATGACAGAAAGTAGAGTTCACGTTAAAGAAAGAACTCTGACGCAAGATGGAGAGATGCGTTCAGGGGGCCGTGGTGCGTTCAGGGTCACGTGATTTAAATGCGTTACAGTGGTTTTCTGTTCATTTACCGGATGAAGAAGAAAAGAGAAACGACGCAGAAATGTCACTTCCTCATATTCACATGGGAAGCACCAGAAAATGAAAAGGCTGCACAAATTCACATCAGCTGACTGTGTGTGTGTGTGTGTGTGTGTGTGTGTGTGTGTGTGTGTGTGTGTGTGCGTGTGTGTGTTCTCCAGGACTTTCTCCATCTTTTCTCCTCCGGCTCTCTTCTGTAATTACAGCCACCGTGGTGTTGGGGGGGGGGCAATAAGTCAGAGCAGGGGGTCCCTGTCAACGTGCTGAGCAGCTGTCACACACACACACACACACACACACACACACACACACTTCTTCAACAGGTGTCGCAGACAGCCAATGACCTCGTCTCTC
>NC_046985.1:1400000-1402500 GCF_009769545.1 Cyclopterus lumpus | reverse complement strand
TCCTTCTCTCCTATCCTCCCTTCCTCATGGCCACTTCCCTACCCCCCCCCCCCCCCCCCCCTCTGAATTTCCTTGTAACCTCTCTTTCTTTCCTTCCTCCCTCTCGCTCTCGTTTCCCTGTCCTTTCCTTCTCTCACCTTCCCTCCCTCCTTCTTTCATCAACTTGTCTCCTTTCCTCCAATGCTCTCTCTCTCCTCTTTAATTGACTCCTTTCCTTCCTCCATATCTCCTTCTTCTCTTCCTCTCCCATCCTTCCTACTCTCCTTTTCCTGTCTAATTTCTTTCTTTATTTCCTTCTCAGTTTCCTTAGTCTCTTTTCCTCTCTCCTTACCTTCCTCCCCTCTGTCTTTCCTTGTATCCTTACCTTCCTCCCCCTCTCTTACTCTCAGCTTCCCTATAGTCTTTTTTCCTCCCTCCCTTTCACTCCTTTCCTTCCTCCTCCTCCTTTATCCTTCCCTCCCTCGTCTCATGAAGCTGTAACAAAATGGCGTTTTGCTGAGTTTTACACACACACACACACACAAACACACACACAAACACACACACACACATCAATCGCTTATCGGCGCCGTCAGAGATGCTGAAACAACACCGCCGTATCTTTCACTTCCTGTCTAGAGAGGAAGCAGGAAGCAGAGGAGCTCTGCAGGGACTGAGCATTCTTCTGCCCCCTCCCCCCCTCCCCCCATCTCCCTTCCTCCCAAGCAGCTTCCTACCTGCTTTTATTTTGAAAGGTCAAAGGAGTAAGAACTTTTTTAAAATTGTTATTAAGAACACAGAAAAAAGGAGAGGATACAAGGAGTGGAGGAGGCAAGGAGAGAAAGCAAGGAAAGGAGAGGAGACAAGGAGTGAAGGAGGCAAGGAGAGAAAGCAAGGAAAGGAGAGGAGACAAGGAGTGGAGGAGGCAAGGAGAGAAAGCAAGGAAAGGAGAGGAGACAAGGAGTGGAGGAGGCAAGGAGAGAAAGCAAAGAAAGGAGAGGAGACAAGGAGTGGAGGAGGCAAGGAGAGAAAGCAAGGAAAGGAGAGGAGACAAGGAGTGGAGGAGGCAAGGAGAGAAAGCAAGGACAGGAGAGGAGACAAGGAGTGAAGGAGGCAAGGAGAGAAAGCAAGGAAAGGAGAGGAGACAAGGAGTGGAGGAGGCAAGGAGAGAAAGCAAGGAAAGGAGAGGAGACAAGGAGTGGAGGAGGCAAGGAGAGAAAGCAAGGAAAGGAGAGGAGACAAGGAGTGGAGGAGGCAAGGAGAGAAAGCAAGGAAAGGAGAGGAGACAAGGAGTGAAGGAGGCAAGGAGAGAAAGCAAGGACAGGAGAGGAGACAAGGAGTGGAGGAGGCAAGGAGAGAAAGCAAGGAAAGGAGAGGAGACAAGGAGTGGAGGAGGCAAGGAGAGAAAGCAAGGACAGGAGAGGAGACAAGGAGTGGAGGAGGCAAGGAGAGAAAGCAAGGAAAGGAGAGGAGACAAGGAGTGGAGGAGGCAAGGAGAGAAAGCAAGGACAGGAGAGGAGACAAGGAGTGGAGGAGGCAAGGAGAGAAAGCAAGGAAAGGAGAGGAGACAAGGAGTGGAGGAGGCAAGGAGAGAAAGCAAAGAAGGGAGAGGAGACAAGGAGTGGAGGAGGCAAGGAGAGAAAGCAAGGAAAGGAGAGGAGACGAGGAGTGAAGGAGGCAAGGAGA
Source organism: Cyclopterus lumpus (assembly GCF_009769545.1). NCBI lineage: Eukaryota > Metazoa > Chordata > Actinopteri > Perciformes > Cyclopteridae > Cyclopterus > Cyclopterus lumpus. The sequence goes on along the minus strand of NC_046985.1, from coordinate 1,400,835 downwards.
GAAAGCAAGGACAGGAGAGGAGACAAGGAGTGGAGGAGGCAAGGAGAGAAAGCAAGGACAGGAGAGGAGACAAGGAGTGGAGGAGGCAAGGAGAGAAAGCAAGGACAGGAGAGGAGACAAGGAGTGGAGGAGGCAAGGAGAGAAAGCAAAGAAAGGAGAGGAGACAAGGAGTGGAGGAGGCAAGGAGAGAAAGCAAAGAAAGGAGAGGAGACAAGGAGTGGAGGAGGCAAGGAGAGAAAGCAAGGAAAGGAGAGGAGACAAGGAGTGAAGGAGGCAAGGAGAGAAAGCAAGGAAAGGAGAGGAGACAAGGAGTGGAGGAGGCAAGGAGAGAAAGCAAAGAAAGGAGAGGAGACAAGGAGTGGAGGAGGCAAGGAGAGAAAGCAAGGACAGGAGAGGAGACAAGGAGATGTGCCGAGATGAGGAAAAGTCTTAAAGAGACAGTACGCGATTTTACCACCAGTGCGACGTGAGAACAAAACCACAGGTGTACACTACATTACCCACAATGCCTTGCTTTAGAGTGACTGTATGAGACCAAGAAACAAAAACAGGAGTTAATTTGACTCCTTCGAGGAAAAAGGAGGAAGAGGAGGAGTACAACTGGTTCTGGCAGCGACAAGAAGAAGAAGAAGAAGAAGAAGAAGAAGAAGAAGAGCTTCTTAAATTTGAGAGAGGAAAGGAAACAAGGAAGGATAAAATATGAGGAAACAGGACAGACAAGTAAGGAGGAGAGAAAAGGAGGAGAAATGGTGAAGAATGAAGATGCAGATTGATGTGAAACAGACAGAAGACACCATGAAAGAAAGAAAACGGTGTGTGTGTGTGTGTGTGTGTG
>NC_046985.1:1390000-1395000 GCF_009769545.1 Cyclopterus lumpus | reverse complement strand
TCCTGAACACATCACAGTTTCATCCTTCTCTGTGTTCCTGAACACATCACAGTTTCATCCTTCTCTGTTCCTGAACACATCACAGTTTCATCCTTCTCTCTGTTCCTGAACACATCACAGTTTCATCCTTCTCTCTGTTCCTGAACACATCACAGTTTCATCCTTCTCTCTGTTCCTGAACACATCACAGTTTCATCCTTCTCTCTGTTCCTGAACACATCACAGTTTCATCCTTCTCTGTTCCTGAACACATCACAGTTTCATCCTTCTCTGTTCCTGAACACATCACAGTTTCATCCTTCTCTCTGTTCCTGAACACATCACAGTTTCATCCTTCTCTGTTCCTGAACACATCACAGTTTCATCCTTCTCTGTTCCTGAACACATCACAGTTTCATCCTTCTCTCTGTTCCTGAACACATCACAGTTTCATCCTTCTCTCTGTTCCTGAACACATCACAGTTTCATCCTTCTCTTTGTTCCTGAACACATCACAGTTTCATCCTTCTCTCTGTTCCTGAACACATCAGTTTCTTTCTCTCGGTTACTGAACACAGTTTCATCCTTCTCTCTGTTCCTGAACACATCAGTTTCTTTCTTTCGGTTACTGAACACAGTTTCATCCTTCTCTCGGTTACTGAATGTCCCTGAACGCATCACCCGTGACTCCCCTGCTCCCCTCTGCCTCAGTGAGACCGAACAGCTGAACTCTGACTCACTGGAAAACCACCAGTTCAACACACCAGTTGGTCTTTGAACACAACTGAGCAACAAAACGAGAGGGGGAGGGCCATTTGGTCTAGCCCGAGGTGTTAGTTTGACTCCCCCCATCCCCCACCCTTCATCCTCCTCCTCCTCGTCCACACCTCTCTGTCTGCCCACAGATTCACATTTAGTCAAATTACAAATGTTTCTTCTGAAGCCAAAATGTTACATTGTAAAGAAGTAACGTATAAACTTTATAAAGTAACGTTCTAACCCTAAATGTTACTTTTTAAACTTTATAAAGTAACGTTTTAACCCTAAACGTTACTTTTTAAACTTTATAAAGTAACGTTCTAACCCTAAACGTTACTTTTTAAACTTTATAAAGTAACGTTCTAACTCTAAATGTTACTTTTTACACTTTATAAAGTAACGTTCTAACTCTAAATGTTACTTTTTACACTTTATAAAGTAACGTTCTAACTCTAAATGTTACTTTTTAAACTTTATAAAGTAACGTTCTAACTCTAAACGTTACTTTTTAAACTTTATAAAGTAACGTTCTAACTCTAAACGTTACTTTTTAAACTTTATAAAGTAACGTTCTAACTCTAAATGTTACTTTTTACACTTTATAAAGTAACGTTCTAACTCTAAACGTTACTTTTTAAACTTTATAAAGTAACGTTCTAACTCTAAATGTTACTTTTTAAACTTTATAAAGTAACGTTCTAACTCTAAACGTTACTTTTTAAACTTTATAAAGTAACGTTCTAACTCTAAATGTTACTTTTTAAACTTTATAAAGTAACGTTCTAACTCTAAATGTTACTTTTTAAACTTTATAAAGTAACGTTCTAACTCTAAACGTTACTTTTTAAACTTTATAAAGTAACGTTCTAACTCTAAATGTTACTTTTTAAACTTTATAAAGTAACGTTCTAACTCTAAACGTTACTTTTTAAACTTTATAAAGTAACGTTCTAACTCTAAATGTTACTTTTTAAACTTTATAAAGTAACGTTCTAACCCTAAACGTTACTTTTTACACTTTATAAAGTAACTATAAAGTTTCTAAACTTTAAGTTTTAAACGTTTTTAATGCTCAAAAGAGACTTTTCAACATTTCGAAAGCGATTTCATCCAAAGTTTAGAACCAAAGCCGATCTCCTTCACTCTGAAGTCCTCCTCCTGCTCCTCCTCCTCCTGCTCCTCTGTCCTCCCTCCTCCTCCTGCCTCCACCTGCTCCTCCTCCTCCTCCTGCTCCACCTGCTCCTCCTCCTGCTCCACCTCCTCCTGCCTCCTCCTCCTCCTCCTCACAGGGGGAGGAACATAATCTCATCTAAAAGAGGCGGGGCTATAAATACAGGTCTGCCTCAGAGGAAGAGGAGGAAACATGAACAAGGGTCCTAATAATCTTATTGATTATGATCATAAAATATCTTCTTCATAGATGAATGAAAACAGTCGCTAGTTGCAGCTCAATGAAGGAGAACATTATTAATATGAATGCGTTTGTTTCAGCGGCTGAAGGAGGAACAGAGGGAACATGAAAAGAGGGTGGACAGGTTTTGCGTGAAGTCGTCGGTTAAACACTCGACTGATGGGGCTCGTCATGTGACTGAAACTGTGGGGATCAATGGAGAGGGGTGTGTGTGTGTGTGTGTGTGAGATAAATGGAGGTTAATGTGGAGACAACATCCGTCACAGAGGGAGCTTTTAATTAGCTGCTTCACTCTCTGTGGACACAAACGTCCCACTGAAACTGCTCATTAACACACACACACACACACACACACACACACACACACACACACACACACACACACACACACACACACACACACACACACACACACACACACACACACACACACACACACACACACACACACACACACACACACACACACACACACACACACACACACACACACACACACACACACACACACACACACACACACACACACACACACACACACACACACACATTAGTGGCATTAATTCCACAAATACTGAGACTAATGATTATGAATTAAGTGTTTTATGCTGTTTCTAATGATGAAAGTATCCTAAATCTCTATTTTTCTAACAATTCACTCTCATTTACAATAAATTATCCCAAAAAAACAATTATACAAAAAATTATACAAAAATAAGGATTATATTTGGCGAATATAAATGTACAGCCTTGTCTCCAAAAAATGTGCACCATAAAAAAAACACAATTAAAAAATATATATAAATATTTTTAATCTTATTTTTTTCAAAATACAATATATACTGTGTGTGTATGTATGTATATATGTTTTGTTTTTTTATTGTTATTTTTCCCCCTCCTAAAGTGTTGAAATTTCAAAAGCTGCTGAAATGTTATATAATTATCCAATATTAAATAACCATATTATATTCCTGTGGTGATTGATGAGTGATCGATCATCAGAGAGCACCTCCACCTGAAAACTCACTTCATTCAGCAATGAATCAAAGAGATGAAAACACAAAAACAAGCCTCTCCTCAGGCTGAGTCAAGTCTTTACATGACCCACTGCAGGCTGTGTGTGTGTGTGTGTGTGTGTGTGTGTGTGACGCATCATCGACTACATCATCGGCCGTCAGCATTTTAAAACGTTCACCACAGAAGAAGAAACGAAGCTTTGACAGGAAACACAACACGTGAACAAACCAGTCACACGCACACACACACACACACACACACACACACACACTTCTTAGCACCTAAACTCATCACTTTGATGTCCTGATTAAGACCCCTCCCCCCCAGCATCTCCATGTAACCCCCCCTCAGCCACAGAGACTGAGCTCTGCGTCTGTCGCCGAGGGCTGCAGCTCGGCCTCAGTGTTGAATTTCGTAATGGAATGCTAACTGCTCAACCGGATCCTCCTCCTCCTCCTCCTCCTCCTCCTCCTCCTGTCAGGAGGAGGAGGAGGAGGAGGAGGAGGAGGAGGAGAGGACCAGAGACAGCAAGAAGATCGGGTTTATCATCTACAGAGGATTAAAAAACAGCCAACAGGCTGCAGCTGCTTCCTTTAGAGGAGAGGAGCATGCTGCCTGAAGTACTACAAGAGTACTACAAGAGTACTACAGGGGTGAACCATCAGGAGTACTAGTGTAATAGTACTACAAGTTCAAAGTACTCCTCTATTGATTAAAAAACGGTCAGATACAGAAAGCTTAATTGTCGAAACAGATGATATGGCGGCAAAAATGTCCCACAATGCAATGCGGCAGCGTTCCTAACGGGCAGTGAGTGAAGAACTTTGAATGTAAAGTCCAGGAAGTACCTGGTGACATTCCTCCAGTAGGAGGTGGGGTTAAAGTCTCCTCGGCTGTCAATCATCAACCCAGAGGCCTGATAACGAACCAGCTTCATCCTGCACGGGCACCAAGAACTACGCAGCCTCTATCGGACATTAATTACACTAATCATTATCAATCATGTTGCGTAACATAATCTTAAAATCTCTATTCTTCTCTTCAACAATAAAATAAATAATCTAAGTAAAAACAATAACAAAATAAGGATTTTATTTGGCCAATATAAATTTACAGCATTATCAATTATATTATAAATATCAAAAAATGTAATTATTATTATTTTTAATTATAAAATCATTTTAAACAAATGATATTTTCAATTAAAATAAAATATTTATATATTATTTTTTAGAAAATGATATATATTTTCCTCCTAAAATTGTGTTGCAATTTCACAAGCTGTTTATATTCAAAAAAGGACATTTTATATAAATTATCCAATAATAAATAATCATATTATTAAAAAAATATATATATTATTAAAAAAGTGGGGAAAAAGTCGGGCGGTTTTATTTTTGGGTTGAGGCCGAAAAAAAAACAAACGGCCTCGAGCGCGTGAACAAACCGTCAGTTTGTGTTTTAAAATGGAAGTTAAAGCGGTGATGATGTCGAAAGAGAGGAGGAGGGGGGAGGGAAAGGAGGAGAGGAGGGGGGGAGGAGGGGAGGAGGAGAAGAGGAGAAGAGGAGGGGAGGAGGAAGAGATGCAACAGGCGTCACGTCGATGCTGCCGCGCGTAACCGGAGACGGTTGGAGAAGAAAAAAAGTCTCCGAAACACCAGAGAAACAACTCGGCTTCACACTGATCGGGCAACCGGGTCGACGTCGGCCGACCTCGTTGCCGAGTCGCCGCAGTTTGTCAATGAATACACGGCCGTTTGTGGCTAAACGTGTCCGCGCAAGGTCACGGCGGCGGGGGCGGCGGGGGCGGCGAGCGGCCGCGACCGGAAGAGGG
>NC_046985.1:1382500-1385000 GCF_009769545.1 Cyclopterus lumpus | reverse complement strand
GAGATAGATGAGGAGGAGGAAGACGAAAAGGAGGAGGAGGAGGAGAAGGAGGAGGGGGAGGAGGAGGGGGAGATAGATGAGGAGGAGGAAGACTAAAAGGAGAAGGAGGTGGAGTAAGAGGAGGAGGAGGAAACCCTCTTCCACCTCCTCCTCCTCCTTCTCCTCCTCGTCTAAACTGGCAGCCAACACCGGCAACGGGGGGGTGGAAGGGGGGAGGGCTCTCACTTGTTTCCCAAAAACACAGACATGTGCTCTGGAGGGAGGAAGAGGAGGAGGAGGAGGAGGAGGAGGGAGAAAAGGGAGGAGGAGGGGTGGAAAACCGGTTCCCAACAGTGATGATTTAGGGAACAGCCTGTCAGGCAGAGAGCAGGGCCCAGAGCGTCTTAAACTTACACTCTTTATGTATTCACAAAGTGTCGTTTCTACGACAAAAGATGAAACATTAAAAATAGAAGAACGGGTCAAAAGGTAAAACATGCGCTGTGGAGAAGGAGGGAGCAGGAAGTGAGGACCTGGCGGCCATGTTTGTAGTTCTTATTGAGTGTGAAACACAATATGAATGAGTTTAAAACAGGAAGTCTGTCCATGTTTTATCATCTTTAATAATAAAATAACCTTTATTTAGTCACTAAGTTAAATGTTTAAGAACTTTCAACACGTTTAATAATTCCATCTTAAAATCATATTTCAAACCCTAAAAGTAAAGTAAAGTAATTCCAACTTTAATTCAGTTTATTTATTAAATAGTTTGTCAGAAAGGAACATGAGTCATAATCTCTCAACATGCTATTATAGTTTAAGGTTGTAAACAATATATATTATAACTATTACAGCTAAAACATTTACATATTACAGTTTTATATATAATATTAATAATTCACGGTTTTACAAACATAAACAAGATTAATTGTAAACGTTTTTAGCTGTTTTGTTTTTCAGTTTAGTTTTTAAGTCCTTTTATAAATAAAGTTATTGATCAGAAGTCTCATTAGGGTTTAAAATCTATTTTTCTGCAGCATTAAAACATCTTTTGGGACTAAAAACAATCCATAAAACAACTTTTATAATATTCAATACGGAATATTTAAATGATCTAAACAAAGTAAAACATGTTTAACCACTAAGTCGACAGCTGGAAGTCAAATAACTGAACTCACAGGCTCGTGTCTGCAGGATCAAAGGCTGCCGTCGCCCCCTAGTGGTCAGCAGGGTTCACTGCAAGAAGGTCGCAATTATTATTAACACAGAACTAGCAGCAGAATTAAAGTTATTAAAAAGCTGCAACGTTAAAGTGATGAACACATTAATGCAATTATTATTAACGCAGAACTATTAAACAACGTTAAACACATTAATAAATCAATGTCTGAAGTACGTTTTTGAATACAGAAGAGAACTGGACTACAACTCCCAGAGGCTCCTCTGACCGTCAACTACAAGACTCAAAGACACACAAACAAACCAGGAAGAGACTCAAGACGACCACAAAGACCACAAAGAGACTCAAGACGACCACAAAGAGACCACAAAGACAACAAAGAGACTCAAGACGACTACAAAGAGACCACAAAGACAACAAAGAGACTCAAGACGACTACAAAGAGACTCAAGATGACCACAAAGACCACAAAGAGACTCAAGACAACCACAAAGACACCACAAAGACCACAAAGAGACTCAAGAAGACCACAAAGAGACCACAAAGACCACAAAGAGACTCAAGACGACAACAAAGAGACTCAAGATGACCACAAAGACACACAAGATGACCACAAAGAGACTCAAAATGACCACAAAGAGACATTAAACAACCACAAAGAGACTCAAGACGACCACAAAGAGACTCAAGATGACCACAAAGACACTCACAAAGACACACAAGATGACCACAAAGAGACTCAAAATGACCACAAAGAGACATTAAACAACCACAAAGAGACTCAAGACGACTACAAAGAGGCCACAAAGACCACAAAGAGACTCCAAACCACGACAGAAAACCCATTAAACGACTACAAAGAGACAAAGAAAGACACAAAGAGACACAACAAAGTTATGAAATGATGCATCTAGTACTGGTTTGCCAAGTTTTACAAAAAGTATTAATATTTTACTAGAATATATTACTCTGCATACTGAGTACTTTTGATCATTTACGTACATATAACTTGTTTGTCCAGTGTGGTTTTTATACTTTTTCTTGAATACATTTTAAGTATAAAAGTATTCGCATGAAAGTGAACTTAAAGTACAAAAAATAAAAGTACTCATTATGCAGTCATTGTGACGTATTTCTACTTCTAGTACTAGTAAAAGTACTTCTTCCACTGTAACTCACAATAAAACACATATTATATTTCTGAATGGCAGCGATTTATATTTAAAAAATCATGAATCATTGATTCTGATTGGTTATTTTTTAAATATAAAATGAAGAACGAAATGATGAATGAATATAATGAATAATAATAATAATGAATAATGAGTGACACCGTCTGTG
>NC_046985.1:1372500-1377500 GCF_009769545.1 Cyclopterus lumpus | reverse complement strand
TGTCTGTCCACCTGTCTGTCCACCTGTCTGTCCACCTGTCTGTCCTCCTGTCTGTCCTCCTGTCTGTCCACCTGTCTGTCCTCCTGTCTGTCCACCTGTCTGTCTTCATGTCTGTCCACCTGTCTGTCTTCATGTCTGTCCTCCTGTCTGTCTTCATGTCTGTCCTCCTGTCTGTCTTCATGTCTGTCTTCCTGTCTGTCCTCCTGTCTGTCTTCATGTCTGTCCTCCTGTCTGTCCACCTGTCTGTCCTCCTGTCTGTCTTCATGTCTGTCTTCATGTCTGTCCTCCTGTCTGTCTTCATGTCTGTCCACCTGTCTGTCTTCATGTCTGTCCTCCTGTCTGTCTTCATGTCTGTCCACCTGTCTGTCCTCCTGTCTGTCCACCTGTCTGTCTTCATGTCTGTCCTCCTGTCTGTCTTCATGTCTGTCCACCTGTCTGTCTTCATGTCTGTCCTCCTGTCTGTCTTCATGTCTGTCCTCCTGTCTATCCACCCGTCTGTCCACCTGTCTGTCCTCCTGTCTGTCCTCCTGTCTGTCCACCTGTCTGTCCTCCTGTCTGTCCTCCTGTCTGTCTTCATGTCTGTCTTCATGTCTGTCCTCCTGTCTGTCCACCTGTCTGTCCACCTGTCTGTCCTCCTGTCTGTCTTCCTGTCTGTCCTCCTGTCTGTCCTCCTGTCTGTCCACCTGTCTGTCCTCCTGTCTGTCCTCCTGTCTGTCTTCATGTCTGTCTTCATGTCTGTCTTCATGTCTGTCCTCCTGTCTGTCCTCCTGTCTGTCTTCATGTCTGTCTTCATGTTTGTCTTCATGTCTGTCCTCCTGTCTGTCTTCATGTCTGTCCTCCTGTCTGTCCTCCTGTCTGTCCACCTGTCTGTCCTCCTGTCTGTCCACCTGTCTGTCCACCTGTCTGTCCACCTGTCTGTCCTCCTGTCTGTCCACCTGTCTGTCTTACCGTCGCTGGTCTCCTGAGGCGTGGCGTCCACCACCTGCCACCCTTCGAAGCCGGACGGCAGGTCCTGGCGAGTGATCCACACCTCGTTCCAGCAGTGGTAGTTCCTACAGAGAAGTACTGTTACTACTCCGGTGTTGTACTTGTGTATAGTTAGACCGACTACTAAGTATTACACAAGTTGTAGTTTTTGAACACAGTTTAAAATCTTAAGAAATACTCAGATACACAGTATTTGGATAATCTGAAGAATCTACCAACATTCTGTTTGTGATGAAGTACTCTGAGTACAATATGAAGTACTCTCAGTAAAATATGAAGTACTCTCAGTACAATATGAAGTACTGTATCTCAGTACAATATGAAGTACTCTCAGTACAATATGAAGTACTCTCAGTAAAATATGAAGTACTCTCAGTAAAATATGAAGTACTCTCAGTACAATATGAAGTACTCTCAGTAAAATATGAAGTACTCTCAGTAAAATATGAAGTACTCTCAGTACAATATGAAGTACTGTATCTCAGTACAATATGAAGTACTCTCAGTACAATATGAAGTACTCTCAGTAAAATATGAAGTACTCTCAGTAAAATATGAAGTACTCTCAGTACAATATGAAGTACTCTCAGTAAAATATGAAGTACTCTCAGTACAATATGAAGTACTGTATCTCAGTACAATATGAAGTACTCTCAGTACAATATGAAGTACTGTATCTCAGTACAATATGAAGTACTCTCAGTACAATATGAAGTACTGTATCTCAGTACAATATGAAGTACTCTCAGTACAATATGAAGTACTGTATCTCATGTCATACTTTGTGTACTACTTCTGAGCCAACGTTGTAACGGCGGTGAGTTTTTTCTTCTTTCTGGTTTAAATCTGCTTTTTCAAAACAGGGCATGTTGAGAACATCGCGGTGGACTAGTTTCTGGCCCGACGGTCTCCTAGCAACAGCCATGACCGACAGGCTTTTGGACCAACCAGATGGAGTCCCGGGTGTTGCGTTCGTCCGGCGTGCCGTCCTCCTTGAAGATGAGGTCGGTCTTCAGGTTGCCCGTGTTGTCGTGAGCTGAACTGAAGTTGGTGACGACCCTCGACGGGACGCCGAGCGCGCGCAGGACTGCAGAGAGGTGAGGAAGTACAATTATTATTATTAAATATTTCATTCTAACAACTTTAACTTTACAGATTGTAAAGCCCTCTGAGGCAAATTTGTAATTTGTGATATCGGTCTATACAAAATAAACTGAATTGAATTGAACATTGTTCACTCGGCGTATCATTTTAAGACTTAAAACACTTGTTTTGTGTCTGTTTGTAGTTGTTTTGTGTCGTTTTGCATCTCTGTGTAGTTGTTTTGTGTCTCTTTGTAGTTGTTTTGTGTCTGTTTGTAGTTGTTTTGCGTCTGTTTGTAGTTGTTTTGTCGTTTTGCATCTGTTTGTAGTTGTTTTGCATCTGTTTGTAGTTGTTTTGCGTCTGTTTGCAGTTGTTTTGTGTCGTTTTGCATCTGTTTGTAGTTGTTTTGCGTCTGTTTGCAGTTGTTTTGTGTCGTTTTGCATCTGTTTGTAGTTGTTTTGCATCTCTTTGTAGTCGTTTTGTCTCTTTGCAGTTGTTTTGTGTCTCTTTGTGGCCGTACCTGGTAAGTGTTGACATGACGCAGCATTTAAAAGTACTCACAGGTGTTGAAGACTCCGGCGAACACCCAGCACTGTGCGTAGGAGACGGAGACGCCGGTGTTGGCGTACTGCAACAGGATCTTGACGCTGCCGGTCCACGATGTCGGGGACTGGCCCATCGAGTAGTCGTTACTCCAGTTCCCAACCAGCACGCCGCTGTCGTCCTGAGCGTTAATCTGAGGGAGGTCAAAGGTCAGAGAGACTGAGACGGAGATGTCACAAGACACACCAGAAAAAGACCACTTTGCCTGTTTTAGATGCAGGACCCCCCCCCCCCCCCCCACACACACACACTGTGTAGCTGTGTTCTCACCATGGCCGAGCCCTTCCGGACCAGTTTGATGACGTTGCCTCGGTCGTAGATCGGCATCCGGGAAGCGTCCAAGATGTGAATGCAGGCGTCCAACACGCCGCGCTCAAACTGGTGGGGAGAAAACGTAAGTTCCTCCTCTGTGTGTGTGTGTGTGTGTGTGTGTGTGTGTGTGTGTGTGTGTGTACCTGTCCATAAATCCAGTCGCGGTTCACCACGGACCCCAGTGAACCCTGATAGATCACCCCGTAGTCGTTCAGGACGTACTCGCGCCGCTCTGACTCGTTAGCCAGGAACACGGCGTCCTCTGAGAGACACAACAACAACACTCAGAACGGAGGCCAACGTCACGGCGTCTTTAAGGGACATGGAAGCGTCGCTGTTTCCCCTTTTACATCGGCCCTCGACGCAAGAATAAATGTCCTCTTTGGAGCTTTGAAAACAAGCGTTTGGCTCTCCATAAAAACAAATAACGGGACAAAGAAACTTCCCTGAAAGTCTTCGTGGAACTAATATTATGAGATATTAGGAGCGACATATGAGCCTCCACCAGGGGGCGGTGCAGGAGCTCGTACCTGCACACCAGGCGTTGAACAGCACGTACAGGTCGGTGCTGGTGTCCCTCTTGGTTCTCTGCATGCCGCTGCCCGCCACTACGGCCACGTACGTACGGAACTTCCCCACGATGGCGTTGGCCGTCGGCGTGATGCCCAAAATCACAGACTCGCCCTGGTGCTCCACGATCTCACCCTCCCACGGGCCGCCCTTACGGTCGCCGAAGGTCACCACCACCAGGGAGCCCTTGCTGGCTGTAGGGTTAGAACCTGGAGGAGGGGGGGGAGGATTCATGAGGAGGGAGGAGAGAAGGAGAGGAGAGGAGGAGAAGAGATGAAGATCAAGAGATGACAGAGGACAAGTAGGAGAGGAGACAAGGAGAAGAGATGAGACATGGAGAGGAGAAGACAGAAGAGGAGAGGAGACAAGGAGAGGAGATGAAGATCAAGAGATGACAGAAGACAAGTAGGAGAGGAGACAAGGAGAGGAGATGAAGATCAAGAGATGACAGAAGACAAGTAGGAGAGGAGACAAGGAGAGGAGATGAAGATCAAGAGATGACAGAGGACAAGTAGGAGAGGAGACAAGGAGAGGAGACAAGGAGAAGAGATGAGACATGGAGAGGAGAAGACAGAAGAGGAGAGGAGACAAGGAGAGGAGATGAAGATCAAGAGATGACAGAAGACAAGTAGGAGAGGAGACAAGGAGAGGAGATGAAGCTCAAGAGATGACAGAAGACAAGTAGGAGAGGAGACAAGGAGAGGAGACAAGGAGAAGAGATGAAGCTCAAGAGATGACAGAAGACAAGTAGGAGAGGAGACAAGGAGAAGAGATGAAGATCAAGAGATGACAGAAGACAAGTAGGAGAGGAGACAAGGAGAGGAGATGAAGCTCAAGAGATGGCAGAGGACAAGTAGGAGAGGAGACAAGGAGAGGAGACAAGGAGAAGAGATGAAGATCAAGAGATGACAGAAGACAAGTAGGAGAGGAGACAAGGAGAGGAGATGAAGCTCAAGAGATGACAGAAGACAAGTAGGAGAGGAGACAAGGAGAGGAGATGAGGATCAAGAGATGACAGAGGACAAGTAGGAGAGGAGACAAGGAGAGGAGACAAGGAGAGGAGATGAAGCTCAAGAGATGACAGAAGACAAGTAGGAGAGGAGACAAGGAGAGGAGACAAGGAGAAGAGATGAAGATCGAGAGATGACAGAAGACAAGTAGGAGAGGAGACAAGGAGAGGAGACAAGGAGAGGAGATGAGGATCAAGAGATGACAGAAGACAAGTAGGAGAGGAGACAAGGAGAGGAGATGAAGCTCAAGAGATGACAGAAGACAAGTAGGAGAGGAGAAAAGGAGAGGAGATGAAGCTCAAGAGATGACAGAAGACAAGTAGGAGAGGAGACAAGGATGGAAACAAGGAGAGGAGGTCATTCTCTCCTCACTATGAGTTACTGCAGTGTCTGTTTTTTATTAATAAAACAAGTAAAATTAAAAACGGTTATAAT
>NC_046985.1:1362500-1365000 GCF_009769545.1 Cyclopterus lumpus | reverse complement strand
GCTTTACGATCTGTACCTGAACCTAACTCAGTAATCTGTTTTACGATCTGTACCTGAACCTAACTCAGTAATCTGCTTTACGATCTGTACCTGAACCTATCTCAGTATCCTGCTTTACGATCTGTACCTGAACCTAACTCAGTATCCTGCTTTACGATCTGTACCTGAACCTAACTCAGTATCCTGCTTTACGATCTGTACCTGAACCTAACTCAGTAATCTGTTTTACGATCTGTACCTGAACCTAACTCAGTAATCTGCTTTACGATCTGTACCTGAACCTAACTCAGTATCCTGCTTTACGATCTGTACCTGAACCTAACTCAGTAATCTGTTTTACGATCTGTACCTGAACCTAACTCAGTAATCTGCTTTACGATCTGTACCTGAACCTAACTCAGTAATCTGTTTTACGATCTGTACCTGAACCTAACTCAGTAATCTGCTTTACGATCTGTACCTGAACCTAACTCAGTAATCTGCTTTACGATCTGTACCTGAACCTAACTCAGTAATCTGTTTTACGATCTGTACCTGAACCTAACTCAGTAATCTGTTTTACGATCTGTACTTGAACCTAACTCAGTAATCTGCTTTATGATCTGTACCTGAACCTATCTCAGTAATCTGTTTTACGATCTGTACCTGAACCTAACTCAGTAATCTGTTTTACGATCTGTACCTGAACCTAACTCAGTAATCTGTTTTACGATCTGTACTTGAACCTAACTCAGTAATCTGCTTTATGATCTGTACCTGAACCTATCTCAGTAATCTGTTTTACGATCTGTACCTGAACCTATCTCAGTAATCTGTTTTACCATCTGTACCTGAACCTAACTCAGTAATCTGTTTTACGATCTGTACCTGAACCTAACTCAGTATTGTAATTTTTAATGTTTGTGAGACACGTTGGATGTGAGACAGGTTGGATGTGAGACAGGTTGGATGTGAGACACGTTGGATGTGAGACAGGTTGGATGTGAGACAGGTTGGATGTGAGACACGTTGGTTGTGAGACACGTTGGATGTGAGACAGGTTGGATGTGAGACACGTTGGTTGTGAGACACGTTGGTTGTGAAACACGTTGGATGTGAGACAGGTTGGATGTGAGACAGGTTGGATGTGAGACAGGTTGGATGTGAGACACGTTGGTTGTGAGACACGTTGGATGTGAGACAGGTTGGATGTGAGACACGTTGGTTGTGAGACACGTTGGTTGTGAAACACGTTGGATGTGAGACACGTTGGTTGTGAAACACGTTGGATGTGAGACACGTTGGTTGTGAGACACGTTGGATGTGAGACAGGTTGGATGTGAGACACGTTGGTTGTGAGACAGGTTGGATGTGAGACACGTTGGTTGTGAGACAGGTTGGATGTGAGACAGTAATAACAGAAGTGAGAGCAGGAGGTCACTCTGACTCGTTGACTCGAGTGAAACTGAAGAAAAAACATTTAAAATTTATTGTGAAAGTACTCTATGTACCTCTGAGAAGTAGTACAGTAAGAAGTACTCTATGTACCTCTGAGAAGTAGTACAGTAAGAAGTACTCTATGTACCTCTGAGAAGTAGTACAGTAAGAAGTACTCTGTGTACCTCTGAGATGTAGTACATTAAGAAGTACTCTGTGTACCTCTGAGATGTAGTACATTAAGAAGTACTCTATGTACCTCTGAGAAGTAGTACAGTAAGAAGTACTCTGTGTACCTCTGAGATGTAGTACAGTAAGAAGTACTCTGTGTACCTCTGAGATGTAGTACATTAAGAAGTACTCTGTGTACCTCTGAGATGTAGTACCTCTGAGATGTAGTACATTAAGAAGTACTCTGTGTACCTCTGAGATGTAGTACATTAAGAAGTACTCTATGTACCTCTGAGATGTAGTACATTAAGAAGTACTCTGTGTACCTCTGAGATGTAGTACATTAAGAAGTACTCTGTGTACCTCTGAGATGTAGTACATTAAGAAATACTTTACGCGCCTCTGAGATGTAGTACATTAAGAAGTACTCTATGTACCTCTGAGATGTAGTACATTAAGAAGTACTTTACGCGCCTCTGAGATGTAGTACATTAAGAAGTACTCTATGTACCTCTGAGATGTAGTACATTAAGAAGTACTCTATGTACCTCTGAGATGTAGTACATTAAGAAGTACTTTACGCGCCTCTGAGATGTAGTACATTAAGAAGTACTCTATGTACCTCTGAGATGTAGTACAGTAAGAAGTACTCTGTGTACCTCTGAGATGTAGTACATTAAGAAGTACTCTGTGTACCTCTGAGATGTAGTACAGTAAGAAGTACTCTGTGTACCTCTGAGATGTAGTACCTCTGAGATGTAGTACATTAAGAAGTACTCTGTGTACCTCTGAGATGTAGTACCTCTGAGATGTAGTACATTAAGAAGTACTCTGTGTACCTCTGAGATGTAGTACATTAAGAAGTACTCTGTGTACCTCTGAGATGTAGTACCTCTGAGATGTAGTACATTAA
>NC_046985.1:1352500-1355000 GCF_009769545.1 Cyclopterus lumpus | reverse complement strand
ATTATATACAACTATGACATCATCATTTAAACAGTTAATTATACAAAATAAAATATGTAATTTAATACAGAATGAGTCAGTTTATAACTGTGTACCTCTGAGATGTAGTACAGTAAGAAGTACTCTGTGTACCTCTAGAAGTAGTACAGTAAGAAGTACTCTGTGTACCTCTAGAAGTAGTACAGTAAGAAGTACTCTGTGTACCTCTAGAAGTAGTACAGTAAGAAGTACTCTGTGTACCTCTAGAAGTAGTACAGTAAGAAGTACTCTGTGTACCTCTAGAAGTAGTACATTAAGAAGTACTCTGTGTACCTCTAGAAGTAGTACATTAAGAAGTACTCTGTGTACCTCTAGAAGTAGTACAATAAGAAGTACTCTGTGTACCTCTATAAGTAGTACATTAAGAAGTACTCTGTGTACCTCTATAAGTAGTACAATAAGAAGTACTCTGTGTACCTCTATAAGTAGTACATTAAGAAGTACTCTGTGTACCTCTAGAAGTAGTACATTAAGAAGTACTCTGTGTACCTCTATAAGTAGTACAATAATAAGTACTCTGTGTACCTCTATAAGTAGTACAATAAGAAGTACTCTGTGTACCTCTATAAGTAGTACAATAATAAGTACTCTGTGTACCTCTATAAGTAGTACAGTAAGAAGTACTCTGTGTACCTCTATAAGTAGTACAATAATAAGTACTCTGTGTACCTCTATAAGTAGTACAATAAGAAGTACTCTGTGTACCTCTATAAGTAGTACAATAATAAGTACTCTGTGTACCTCTATAAGTAGTACAGTAAGAAGTACTCTGTGTACCTCTAGAAGTAGTACAATAAGAAGTACTCTGTGTACCTCTATAAGTAGTACATTAAGAAGTACTCTGTGTACCTCTATAAGTAGTACAATAAGAAGTACTCTGTGTACCTCTATAAGTAGTACATTAAGAAGTACTCTGTGTACCTCTAGAAGTAGTACATTAAGAAGTACTCTGTGTACCTCTATAAGTAGTACAATAATAAGTACTCTGTGTACCTCTATAAGTAGTACAATAAGAAGTACTCTGTGTACCTCTAGAAGTAGTACATTAAGAAGTACTCTGTGTACCTCTAGAAGTAGTACAATAAGAAGTACTCTGTGTACCTCTATAAGTAGTACATTAAGAAGTACTCTGTGTACCTCTATAAGTAGTACAATAAGAAGTACTCTGTGTACCTCTATAAGTAGTACATTAAGAAGTACTCTGTGTACCTCTAGAAGTAGTACATTAAGAAGTACTCTGTGTACCTCTATAAGTAGTACAATAATAAGTACTCTGTGTACCTCTATAAGTAGTACAGTAAGAAGTACTCTGTGTACCTCTATAAGTAGTACAGTAAGAAGTACTCTGTTTATGTATCTAAATAAAAAACATTTCCATCACACAAATAAATTAAATATGCCAATAAAAACGTTGAGGATAAACATGTGTGAACATATATATGTGTATATATATATACATATATATACACATATATATATATGTATATATATATGTGTATATATATATACATATATATACACATATATATATATGTATATATATATGTATACATATATATATACATATACATATATATATATATGTACATATATGTATACATATATATATAGATAATTCTTTTTTTTTTTAAATTACATCTATATTTATATACACGTCTATTGTCCTGAAGCTTTCGACCACAACATAAATTAAAACATCTCATGTTCTTATTGTTTCTTCTTCATGTTTCATGTGTTTTGAGCTCTTTATGGATATAGAAGTGAAACATCTCATGTTGTTATTGTTTCTTCTTTATGTTTCATGTGTTTTGAGCTCTTTATGGATGAAGAAGTGAAACATCTCATGTTCTTATTGTTTCTTCTTTATGTTTCATGTGTTTTGAGCTCTTTATGGATGAAGAAGTGAAACATCTCTTGTTCTTATTGTTTCTTCTTCATGTTTCATGTGTTTTGAGCTCTTTATGGATGAAGAAGTGAAACATCTCATGTTCTTATTGTTTCTTCTTTATGTTTCATGTGTTTTGAGCTCTTTATGGATGAAGAAGTGAAACATCTCTTGTTCTTATTGTTTCTTCTTCATGTTTCATGTGTTTTGAGCTCTTTATGGATGAAGAAGTGAAACATCTCATGTTCTTATTGTTTCTTCTTTATGTTTCATGTGTTTTGAGCTCTTTATGGATGAAGAAGTGAAACATCTCATGTTCTTATTGTTTCTTCTTTATGTTTCATGTGTTTTGAGCTCTTTATGGATGAAGAAGTGAAACATCTCATGTTCTTATTGTTTCTTCTTTATGTTTCATGTGTTTTGAGCTCTTTATGGATGAAGAAGTGAAACATCTCATGTTCTTATTGTTTCTTCTTTATGTTTCATGTGTTTTGAGCTCTTTATGGATGAAGAAGTGAAACATCTCATGTTCTTATTGTTTCTTCTTCATGTTTCATGTGTTTTGAGCTCTTTATG
>NC_046985.1:1345000-1347500 GCF_009769545.1 Cyclopterus lumpus | reverse complement strand
GATATCAACATGAAACCTTTCTGACATTAAGATGATTATTTATTTATTTCAAGGTTCCGTGCGTGGACATGAACGTGCCTCACGTGATGTCATGTGAGGCTCAAACCTCCGCTACACAATCTCACGCACGATGCCGGTGGTTGAGTTGCATTGTGGGTAATGTGATTAACGGTCCAGGTTTCTGAAGTCTGAAGATGAAACTGTGGAGAATACAGCAAGAGAGATATTCTAAAAGTATATCTCATATATTACAGCTTTTATAGTGGTATTTATATGTATGTAATGGTGGTACTACATGTATCTCTAATGGTACTACATGTATCTCTAATGGTGGTACTACATGTATCTCTAATGGTGGTACTACATGTATCTCTAATGGTGGTACTACATGTATCTCTAATGGTACTACATGTATCTCTAATGGTGGTACTACATGTATCTCTAATGGTGGTACTACATGTATCTCTAATGGTACTACATGTATCTCTAATGGTGGTACTACATGTATCTCTCATGGTGGTACTACATGTATCTCTAATGGTGGTACTACATGTATCTCTCATGGTGGTACTACATGTATCTCTAATGGTGGTACTACATGTATCTCTAATGGTGGTACTACATGTATCTCTAATGGTGGTACTACATGTATCTCTAATGGTACTACATGTATCTCTAATGGTGGTACTACATGTATCTCTAATGGTGGTACTACATGTATCTCTAATGGTACTACATGTATCTCTAATGGTGGTACTACATGTATCTCTCATGGTGGTACTACATGTATCTCTAATGGTGGTACTACATGTATCTCTCATGGTGGTACTACATGTATCTCTAATGGTGGTACTACATGTATCTCTCATGGTGGTACTACATGTATCTCTAATGGTGGTACTACATGTATCTCTAATGGTGGTACTACATGTATCTCTAATGGTGGTACTACATGTATCTCTCATGGTGGTACTACATGTATCTCTAATGGTACTACATGTATCTCTAATGGTGGTACTACATGTATCTCTAATGGTGGTACTACATGTATCTCTAATGGTGGTACTACATGTATCTCTAATGGTGGTACATGTATCTCTCATGGTGGTACTACATGTATCTCTCATGGTGGTACTACATGTATCTCTAATGGTGGTACTACATGTATCTCTAATGGTGGTACTACATGTATCTCTCATGGTGGTACTACATGTATCTCTAATGGTGGTACTACATGTATCTCTAATGGTGGTACTACATGTATCTCTAATGGTGGTACTACATGTATCTCTAATGGTGGTACTACATGTATCTCTCATGGTGGTACTACATGTATCTCTAATGGTACTACATGTATCTCTAATGGTACTACATGTATCTCTAATGGTGGTACTACATGTATCTCTCATGGTGGTACTACATGTATCTCTAATGGTGGTACTACATGTATCTCTCATGGTGGTACTACATGTATCTCTAATGGTGGTACTACATGTATCTCTCATGGTGGTACTACATGTATCTCTAATGGTGGTACTACATGTATCTCTCATGGTGGTACTACATGTATCTCTAATGGTGGTACTACATGTATCTCTCATGGTGGTACTACATGTATCTCTCATGGTGGTACTACATGTATCTCTAATGGTGGTACTACATGTATCTCTCATGGTGGTACTACATGTATCTCTAATGGTACTACATGTATCTCTAATGGTACTACATGTATCTCTAATGGTGGTACTACATGTATCTCTCATGGTGGTACTACATGTATCTCTCATGGTGGTACTACATGTATCTCTAATGGTGGTACTACATGTATCTCTAATGGTGGTACTACATGTATCTCTCATGGTGGTACTACATGTATCTCTAATGGTGGTACTACATGTATCTCTAATGGTGGTACTACATGTATCTCTCATGGTGGTACTACATGTATCTCTAATGGTGGTACTACATGTATCTCTAATGGTGGTACTACATGTATCTCTCATGGTGGTACTACATGTATCTCTAATGGTGGTACTACATGTATCTCTAATGGTGGTACTACATGTATCTCTCATGGTGGTACTACATGTATCTCTAATGGTGGTACTACATGTATCTCTCATGGTGGTACTACATGTATCTCTAATGGTACTACATGTATCTCTAATGGTGGTACTACATGTATCTCTAATGGTGGTACTACATGTATCTCTAATGGTGGTACTACATGTATCTCTCATGGTGGTTTCCGTGGTGATGGATGTTCCTCCTCCGACACGTCGTGCTGCGTTAGTTCACAGTTTGATGGACTGGAACCGGACAGCAGGCGAGTTGTTATCCCAACCAATCAATCAGCCCGATCGCCTGCTTAACCAACCAAACACACACACACACACAATCACCAGAGGTCATGTAAAGGGGTGTGTCCGAGTAGTTTTAGTGCATGTGGGGGGAGGAGGCGTGTCTAATAGTGGAGTTATCTGTCTGTTAAAGTGAATTA
>NC_046985.1:1325000-1340000 GCF_009769545.1 Cyclopterus lumpus | reverse complement strand
GCTTTGTGGACCTCCTGCTGCTAATTTAGGGTTCAATCTCACCAAAAGATCTCCAATATCTGACATTTAACTGCATTATAAACTTTTAGATGAGCCTATATTGTATTTAAACAGTTCACAGTTGAGTTTAGCACCTTAACCGGATTAAAGAAAACTAGCTAATAGGTTTAACCGGCCTCATGTGGTTTGGCTGCTAACAGGCAACGTTTGCATTAGCGGTTATTTGGAATTGTGTGTGTTTACACCGAGTTCAAGCTACGCTACGCTACACTACGCTACGCTACGCTACGCTACGCTACGCTACGATTTGTTCAGAGATTCATCGCAGATATCTAGCAGGCTAAATATCTGGACCTGTGGGGAGACGCAACAATAGAAACTTTGCAAGTTGTTGCTGTTGTCGAGAAAAAAAAGTATAAATATTTAGGGTTAGCATTAACGCAATAGTCTTTCGCTTGTTTTCTTTACGTTTTTTTCGTTGTTTTATTGCTGTGAATCTAGCGCACAAACTTGGAGCACTGCTTCTGTCCGACATTTGCTTAGGAACTTGAACTCATCGGTGAAAGATAGTCGGGTGTGTCCCGTGAACTAGTCGTTAGCTAAGAGTTAAATTTAGCGGACAAACTAGATTTGGTCACGTTTGAGGAGCTAAAACCGACTGTTAAGTGGGATTGTGTAGCGTTAGCTAACCACTTAGTTTAGCAGCATAAACCAGGCTAATGAAGGTTAGCTCACATTTTAGCAGGTACGAGATCGTACTCGCACGGTGCAGCGCTCCGGTTAGCATGTTGCTACATTAGCTGTTGATTTTGGTGACGCTTCCTGATCTTATTGGATGAAAGTAGCTGCAGGCGAACATTTCACTCTTCTTCTCGGACATTGAGCTCATTTCCTGAAGTCCAGAGCGTCGACTGTCGGGATGGAAACATTAGAATAAACTCCACGTTGCTTAGCAACGGGGAGGAGCGAATGAATCTGTGAGCAAAGCGGCCGCCAGAAAGAAAGAAATTGTGTTATTTAAACATTTAAAAAAAGCCGTCAGCAATACGAAGACGTGACTTCACGGTTGTGTAGCTACGAAAGAAGAAGAAGTCGACCGTGGCTGGAGAGCGAATAGACTGTTGCCATTTAGCACATCCCCCCTTTTCATCCTACACGACCTTAGAGGCGATATATTTTAGGTCTATATGTTAGATTAAAAAGCCGAGTGCCAACAGTAGCATCGTAAAATACATGAAACACATAAAATACAGTAAATAAATTCGAGGTTGTTTATTCGCCGACGGCACAGATTCTCAATGCCTTCTGACAAAAAAGACGTGTACTTTTTGTTTGTCTCTTTGTTTGTTTGTTTGTTTGTTTACGGGGATGTCGCGAAACTAAAAAGAGTTGTAAAAAAAAAACTTATTCCCAAAAAAAGAGAATCTAAGAAGAGAATATGTATATCAAAAGATTTTGAGAAAATAGAAATAAAAAAAGCTCTATTATATAGATAGTCTATCCCGGACAGTTTTACCACAAGACTTTACAGATTATAGACCTACTGAGAAATAAAAAATAAAAGGATTGCTAAAATGACAAAGAGTAATAAATAAAATGACTAATGTTTGAAAACATGTGTGTGCTTTTACTTTATTTCATACGGATGAAAAACAAAGAAAAAAGAAAAACGTGGTTTTGTTTGTTGCATTCAAGATGACACAAACACGCACACACACACACACTCACACACACACACACAAACTCACACACACACACACAAACTCACGCGCACGCACACGCGCACACACACACACACACACACACACTCACACTCACACTCACACTCACACTCACACTCACACTCACACACACACACACACACACACACACACACACTCACACTCACACTCACACTCACACTCACACTCACACTCACACAAACACACACACAAACACACACACACAGACACAGAGACACACAGTGGGGTTTTGAGTGTATTCATTATTAATGAGGGAGAGTCCCTGAGCTGCCAAACGTCTCAGTTTATATTGATTGAGAGGAGGAGGAGGAGGAGGAGGAGGAGGAGAGAAAGAGAAAGAAGAGAAAGAGAAAGAAGAGAAAGAGGAAGAAGAGATGGATCCTCTTGTTTGTTCCGTCTAACTAGATAATCCAAGCTGCAAAAACCTTTAAACCCAGTTTAAATTGACTAATCACACATATATATTATAAAATATATATATATATATATATATATTATAATATATATATATATATATTATAATATATGTATAAACATATATATTATAATATATATATATATATCATATAATATATATATATATATATATATTATAATATATATGTATATATATTATAATATATATGTTCATACATATATATTGTAATATATATATATATATCATATATTATAATATATATATATGTATATATTATAATATGATATATATATTATAATATATATATCTATCATATATTATAATATATATATATATGTATAAACATATGTATTTAGTGGGAAATATTTGACCAAATAAGGGAGTTTAGGTTTTTTATGTCATGGGGAATAAACCAGATATTGTTTTCATGTTGCAGGATAAAACGTTCTGTAATAATTTAATTGATCAATAACAAAAAGAAAACTATACTTATGATTTTATGATCTCTCATAATCCTCCTCTTTTCTTTAGGGTTCACATTTCTCAAAATAACAGATGCAATAGGAAATATAAGAAATATGGGTACATTTCTACAAATAATAAATATAATATAATATATCTAAGTATTTAAATGACTTTAATACTGTAATAACGCAAAGAACCATTGCATATTTTTGAAGTGACTTAATACCTTTGAAAAAGGGGGAGGGGGGGGAGAGGGGGGGGGCACATTAATATGGATGTGATGCGATGTGAAGTGAGGGAGAACAGGAAGCTCCCCTCAGGACTAAACAACAACAACAACAACAACAACAACAACGGAAAGCCTTTTCTGTCTCTTCAGCACGTTTTTCAACATAATTATAATATAATCACACATGGTTGTTGTTGTTGTTGTTTACAGAGATGAACAACTATTAAAGTAGAGGGTCTGGGGGACATGACGTCACCTCTACAGGAAAACATAAGCACAAGGAAATTATTATTATTGATAGTCTTAATCAAACATGACCAGAAGTATTGTGACATTATTTGTATGGCCCCATTTATATTTTTATATCGGTTTAAAGCAGCAACAGAAGAGACAAAATTATTCCTGTAAAATAAAAAGAAATAAAAAGAACCTGAACCGATTATCAGCCAGGTGGAGGAACTCGCTCGAGGTGGAGGAACTCTGCCAGGTGGAGGAACTCCGCCAGGTGGAGGAACTCGCTCGAGGTGGAGGAACTCTGCCAGGTGGAGGAACTCAGCCAGGTGGAGGAACTCGCTCGAGGTGGAGGAACTCTGCCAGGTGGAGGAACTCCGCCAGGTGAAGGAACTCCGCCAGGTGAAGGAACTCAGCCAGGTGGAGGAACTCAGCCAGGTGGAGGAACTCCGCCAGGTGGAGGAACTCAGCCAGGTGAAGGAACTCCGCCAGGTGGAGGAACTCAGCCAGGTGAAGGAACTCAGCCAGGTGGAGGAACTCCGCCAGGTGGAGGAACTCAGCCAGGTGGAGGAACTCGCTCGAGGTGGAGGAACTCTGCCAGGTGGAGGAACTCCGCCAGGTGAAGGAACTCCGCCAGGTGAAGGAACTCAGCCAGGTGGAGGAACTCGCTCGAGGTGGAGGAACTCTGCCAGGTGGAGGAACTCTGTCAGGTGGAGGAACTCAGCCAGGTGGAGGAACTCCGCCAGGTGGAGGAACTCGCTCGAGGTGGAGGAACTCTGCCAGGTGGAGGAACTCGCTCGAGGTGGAGGAACTCTGCCGGGTGGAGGAACTCGCGCCGGGTGGAGGAACTCGCGCCGGGTGGAGGAACTCGCTCGAGGTGGAGGAACTCGCGCCAGGTGGAGGAACTCGCTCGAGGTGGAGGAACTCGCGCCAGGTGGAGGAACTCGCGCCGGGTGGAGGAACTCGCGCCGGGTGGAGGAACTCGCGCCGGGTGGAGGAACTCGCGCCGGGTGGAGGAACTCGCTCGAGGTGGAGGAACTCGCGCCAGGTGGAGGAACTCGCTCGAGGTGGAGGAACTCGCGCCAGGTGGAGGAACTCGCGCCGGGTGGAGGAACTCGCTCGAGGTGGAGGAACTCGCGCCAGGTGGAGGAACTCTGCCAGGGGGAGGAACTCGCTCGAGGTGGAGGAACTCGCGCCAGGTGGAGGAACTCTGCCAGGGGGAGGAACTCGCTCGAGGTGGAGGAACTCGCGCCGGGTGGAGGAACTCGCTCGAGGTGGAGGAACTCGCGCCAGGTGGAGGAACTCGCGCCGGGTGGAGGAACTCGCTCGAGGTGGAGGAACTCGCGCCAGGTGGAGGAACTCCGCCAGGTGGAGGAACTCCGCCAGGTGAAGGAACTCCGCCAGGTGGAGGAACTCGCTCGAGGTGGAGGAACTCTGCCAGGTGGAGGAACTCAGCCAGGTGGATGAACTCCGCCAGGTGAAGGAACTCCGCCAGGTGGAGGAACTCAGCCAGGTGGAGGAACTCCGCCGGGTGGAGGAACTCTGCCGGGTGGAGGAACTCTGCCAGGTGGAGGAACTCGCTCGAGGTGGAGGAACTCTGCCGGGTGGAGGAACTCTGCCGGGTGGAGGAACTCGCGCCGGGTGGAGGAACTCGCTCGAGGTGGAGGAACTCGCGCCAGGTGGAGGAACTCGCTCGAGGTGGAGGAACTCGCGCCAGGTGGAGGAACTCGCGCCGGGTGGAGGAACTCGCGCCGGGTGGAGGAACTCGCTCGAGGTGGAGGAACTCACGCCAGGTGGAGGAACTCTGCCAGGGGGAGGAACTCGCTCGAGGTGGAGGAACTCGCGCCAGGTGGAGGAACTCTGCCAGGGGGAGGAACTCGCTCGAGGTGGAGGAACTCGCGCCGGGTGGAGGAACTCGCTCGAGGTGGAGGAACTTGCGCCAGGTGGAGGAACTCGCGCCGGGTGGAGGAACTTGCGCCAGGTGGAGGAACTCGCGCCGGGTGGAGGAACTCGCTCGAGGTGGAGGAACTCGCGCCGGGTGGAGGAACTCGCTCGAGGTGGAGGAACTCGCGCCAGGTGGAGGAACTCGCTCGAGGTGGAGGAACTCGCGCCAGGTGGAGGAACTCGCGCCGGGTGGAGGAACTCGCTCGAGGTGGAGGAACTCGCGCCAGGTGGAGGAACTCGCGCCGGGTGGAGGAACTCGCTCGAGGTGGAGGAACTCGCTCGAGGTGGAGGAACTCGCGCCAGGTGGAGGAACTCTGCCAGGGGGAGGAACTCGCTCGAGGTGGAGGAACTCTGCCAGGTGGAGGAACTCTGCCGGGTGGAGGAACTCGCTCGAGGTGGAGGAACTCAGCCAGGTGGAGGAACTCGCGCCGGGTGACTTCCAACTCTCACCTCGTTTTTCTCTTCATTCAATAATCCGTCTGCGTCTCTTTTAAAGCACGAAAGCTTCTGCAACTGCTTTTGTTCAACAGATATTATGTGATATTAAAGTTGCATTATTTCTTACCTTTGATCTGGTTGACCCTCTTTTGACGTGCTTTTAATTCTCTCTTTCTGCAACAATGTAAAGCGTCTTTGTGTGTTTTGAAAAGCGCTATATAAATTCAATGTATTATTATTATTACAGTGTTATTACAATGTTGTTAGTGTTATTACAGTATTGTGACAGTGTTGTTAGTGTTATTACATTATTATTACATTATTATTACAGTGTTGTTACATTATTATTAGTGTTGTTAGTCTTACTACATTATTATTATTACGGTGTTGTTACATTATTATTAGTGTTGTTAGTCTTACTACATTATTATTATTACGGTGTTGTTACATTATTATTAGTGTTGTTAGTCTTACTACATTATTATTATTACAGTGTTGTTACATTATTATTAGTGTTGTTAGTCTTACTACATTATTATTATTACAGTGTTGTTACATTATTATTAGTGTTGTTAGTCTTACTACATTATTATTATTACAGTGTTGTTACATTATTATTAGTGTTGTTAGTCTTACTACATTATTATTATTACAGTGTTGTTACATTATTATTACAGTGTTGTTACAGTTTTGTTAGTGTTATTACAGTATTATTACAGTGTTATTACAGTATTATTACAGTATTATTACAGTGTTGTTACATTATTATTACAGTGTTGTTACAGTGTTGTTAGTGTTATTACAGTGTTGTTAAATTATTATTAGTGTTGTTAGTCTTACTACATTATTATTAGTGTTGTTAGTCTTACTACATTATTATTAGTGTTGTTAGTGTTATTACATTATTATTATTACAGTGTTGTTACAGTGTTGTTAGTGTTATTACATTAATATTACATTATTATTACAGTGTTGTTAGTGTTATTACAGTGTTGTTACATTATTATTAGTGTTGTTAGTCTTACTACATTATTATTATTACAGTGTTGTTACAGTGTTGTTACAGTGTTGTTACATGTGACTGAAACATAGAAAGCCAGAGCAGTGTTGTTACTGGTGTCACATGACGTCACCTTACAGGAAGTCTTGATATCTGAGTCCTTACATCTTAAACCAGAAAGAGAACGCAGCAGCTGAACAATAATTACATGATGCAACACATCTGCTTTCATTGAGGTGGATGAGATATAAACAGGGTTGTTGGTTTAAATCTGCTGTTTTGAGCCATCCTGCAGCAGCTCCCTGCAGAACTGGGTCATGACTAAATATATCAGCTCCTCCCTGCAGTCTGAGGGCTTCACGCGCTCGTGTCATGTGACGCTCTATTGATAGCGCCGCAGAGAGAACACATTATATGATCTGGCGGGGAAACAAGACACCGAGTCGACGTCCAAAAGAACCAGACGGAGACGGCCGGCCGCCAGGCACAGAAAACCAGTTCCAAAGCTCTCCTGAAAGTTCACATTGTGGGATTTTCTGCTTGATGAGAGGAAGCAGAGGAGGCCGGCCGCGAGAGCTGCTTCCTGTTTCCTGTTTCAGCATTTGTTCTGTCTGACTCCGAGACGACGGCTTCAAATGTCTTGTTTGGTGCGACAAGTAGAAAACCCAAAGACGTTGAATTAAGTCAAAGTCTAAAGCGTGCTATGAGACAAAGGGCCCCTGGATGTACACATGTATGAGGCCCCAACCCCTCCAACAAAGGAGAAGACCCCCAGACTCTGTGGTCGTGTTGCACCTCTTTGTGGTTGTTCTGTGTCTCTTTGTGTCTCTTTGTGGTTGTTCTGTGTCTCTTTGTGGTTGTTCTGTGTCTGTTTGTGGTTGTTCTGTGTCTCTTTGTGGTGGTTTTGTGTCTCTTTGTGGTTGTTCTGTGTCTCTTTGTGGTTGTTCTGTGTCTGTTTGTGTCTTTTTGTGGTTGTTCTGTGTCTCTTTGTGGTGGTTTTGTGTCTCTTTGTGGTTGTTCTGTGTCTCTTTGTGGTTGTTCTGTGTCTGTTTGTGTCTTTTTGTGGTTGTCCTGTGTCTCTTTGTGGTGGTTTTGTGTCTCTTTGTGTTCGTCCTATGTCTCTTTGTGGTGGTTTTGTGTCTCTTTGTGGTCGTCCTATGTCTCTTTGTGGTAGTTTTGTGTCTCTTTGTGTTCGTCCTATGTCTCTTTGTGGTGGTTTTGTGTCTCTTTGTGTTCGTCCTATGTCTCTTTGTGGTGGTTTTGTGTCTCTTTGTGGTCGTCCTATGTCTCTTTGTGGTAGTTTTGTGTCTCTTTGTGGTCGTCCTATGTCTCTTTGTGGTTGTTCTGTGTCTCTTTGTGTCTCTTTGTGGTTGTTCTGTGTCTCTTTGTGGTTGTTCTGTGTCTGTTTGTGGTTGTTCTGTGTCTCTTTGTGGTGGTTTTGTGTCTCTTTGTGGTTGTTCTGTGTCTCTTTGTGGTTGTTCTGTGTCTGTTTGTGTCTTTTTGTGGTTGTCCTGTGTCTCTTTGTGGTGGTTTTGTGTCTCTTTTTGTTCGTCCTATGTCTCTTTGTGGTGGTTTTGTGTCTCTTTGTGGTCGTCCTATGTCTCTTTGTGGTAGTTTTGTGTCTCTTTGTGTTCGTCCTATGTCTCTTTGTGGTGGTTTTGTGTCTCTTTGTGTTCGTCCTATGTCTCTTTGTGGTGGTTTTGTGTCTCTTTGTGGTCGTCCTATGTCTCTTTGTGGTGGTTTTGTGTCTCTTTGTGGTCGTCCTATGTCTCTTTGTGGTAGTTTTGTGTCTCTTTGTGTTCGTCCTATGTCTCTTTGTGGTGGTTTTGTGTCTCTTTGTGGTGGTTTTGTGTCTCTTTGTCATGTTAAGATAGAGTTCTCCCCGCTCAGACATAAACAGACATGTTTTCTGTAGTTTGTGTCTTTTTGTTGTTGTTGTTGTTGTTGTTGTTGTGTGCCTTTGATATGTTCTGTCTCTTTGTTTGAAGCATTGTTTTTAGTTCAGTTTCGTCTCTTTGAGTCGTTTTTTTACAATTATTTTGTTCCTCCTTTCTTTGTCTCCTGGGTAATTTTGAGCCTCTTTGCAGTTGTTTTGTGTCTCTTTGCAGTTGTTTTGTGTCTCTTTGCAGTCGTGTTGTGTCTCTTTGCAGTTGTTTTGTTTCTCTTTGCCGTTGTTTTGTGTCTCTTTGCAGTCGTGTTGTGTCTCTTTGCAGTTGTTTTGTGTCTCTTTGCAGTCGTGTTGTGTCTCTTTGCAGTCGTGTTGTGTCTCTTTGCAGTTGTTTTGTGTCTCTTTGCAGTCGTGTTGTGTCTCTTTGCAGTCGTGTTGTGTCTCTTTGCTGTCGTGTTGTGTCTCTTTGCAGTCGTGTTGTGTCTCTTTGCAGTTGTTTTGTGTCTCTTTGCAGTCGTGTTGTGTCTCTTTGCAGTTGTTTTGTCACCTTTTTGTTTTATCACAGTAGAATTGTTGTGCGTCTCTGTATCTCTGCTTTTGATCGTTGCAGTTGTTTTGTGTGTTTCTTCCTTTTCCATCTCTTTCTTTTGTTTCTCTCAGTCATCTATCCATCATTTAGAGCTGACACACACACACACACACACACACACACACACACACACCTCCTTAATCTGAGGAGCACCAGGAGGAAGAGGACGAAGAGGAGGGTGAATCCACTCTAGTGAAGTACAAGTACATCAACATTGTACTTCAGCTGTTAAGTAATTGTACTTTGAAAAAGAGAAGAAGTTTATCCCGTTTTTCAGTTATAGAGGAGGAGGCAACATTTTAATGACACTCAGCTTCATTAGCATGCGATGAGGTGAGGAAGAGGAGGAGGAAGAGGAGGCGGTGATGGAGGAGGAGGAAGAGGAGGAGGAAGAGGAAGAGGAGGAGGAAGAGGAGGAGGAAGAGGAGGAGGAAGAGGAGGAGGAAGAGGAAGAGGAGGAGGAAGAGGAAGAGGAGGCGGTGGTGGAGGAGGAGGAAGAGGAGGAGGAAGAGGAAGAGGAGGAGGAAGAGGAGGAGGAAGAGGAAGAGGAGGAGGAAGAGGAGGAGGAAGAGGAAGAGGAAGAGGAGGAGGAAGAGGAGGAGGAAGAGGAGGCGGTGGTGGAGGAGGAGGAAGAGGAGGAGGAAGAGGAGGAGGAAGAGGAAGAGGAAGAGGAGGAGGAAGAGGAGGAGGAAGAGGAAGAGGAGGAGGAAGAGGAAGAGGAGGATTGGCCCTCTGCAGCCAGATTGAGTTGTTCATGTAAGTCATTAGCGCTCTAAGACGTGATGGAGAGGAAGAGGCAACATCTGTGCAACACCTTCATCATCCCTCAGCAGGGCTGTGAGGAGGAGGAGGAGGAGGAGGAGGAGGAGGAGGAATGAAGACATCATGACAATGAGGCAAGGAGAGAGGAAGCAGGCGGCCATGTTTCTGTTCATGTTTCTGCAGCAAGAAAATAAACCGACGGTTCTCTTTATTCTTCTCTGTTTATGAAGTTTATATAAAGTTAAATGAATAATCTCAACAACTCTGTGAGACTCTCCTTAAAGGAGGAGGAAGAGGAGGAAGAGGAGCATGTCTAAAGGAGCGTCTGGAGGAGGAAGAGGAGCATGTCTAAAGGAGCGTCTGAAGGAGGAAGAGGAGCATGTCTAAAGGAGCGTCTGGAGGAGGAAGAAGAGGAAGAGGAGGAAGAGGAGCATGTCTAAAGGAGCGTCTGGAGGAGGAAGAGGAGGAAGAGGAGCATGTCTAAAGGAGCGTCTGGAGAAGGAAGAAGAGGAAGAGGAGGAAGAGGAGCATGTCTAAAGGAGCGTCTGGAGGAGGAAGAGGAGGAAGAGGAGCATGTCTAAAGGAGCGTCTGGAGGAGGAAGAAGAGGAAGAGGAGAACATTTACAGTGAACTCCAGCTGCTAATGGGAGGTTAAAGGTCACCGACCTGGCCACAGGTGTACCAATAACTCCCGCGAACCGACGCCCAATCAAAAGCCAGAGATTGTGGGTCCATCTTTAGCTGGCGGTGAATGGGAGGAGGAACAATAGAATAAAGGAGGAGGAGCAGGAGGAGGAACAAAAGAATAAAGGAGGAGGAGCAGGAGGAGGAACAATAGAATAAAGGAGGAGGAGCAGGAGGAGGAACAAAAGAATAAAGAAGGAGGAGCAGGAGGAGGAACAAAAGAATAAAGGAGGAGGAGCAGGAGGAGGAACAAAAGAATAAAGAAGGAGGAGCAGGAGGAACAAAAGAATGGACCTCCGGCCGCCTGGCTGCCATGACAACAGAGCTCGAGGTTCAGGTACAAACAGAACACAGGGAGAGGGAGGCGCAGACCAGGAGGCGCAGAAATCTAGTAAAGTACCGTTTCCTGTGATCATGAACTCTCATCCAGCGTTCGTAAATATGAAATTCATTACGTGGAATCCATATATTTCCTAAACATGGCTCAATATTTGATGAAATATAGTAGTACTGTAATGTATATTGTAGTACTGTAGTATTGTAGTAGTGTAGTACTGTAGTACTGTAGTATTGTAGTACTGTAGTACTGTAGTACTGTAGTACTGTAGTATTGTAGTACTGTAGTACTGTAGTATTGTAGTATTGTAGTATTGTAGTACTGTAGTACTGTAGTAGTGTAGTACTGTAGTACTGTAGTATTGTAGTACTGTAGTATTGTAGTACTGTAGTACTGTAGTACTGTAGTATTGTAGTACTGTAGTACTGTAGTATTGTAGTATTGTAGTACTGTAGTACTGTAGTACTGTAGTATTGTAGTACTGTAGTATTGTAGTATTGTAGTAGTGTAGTATTGTAGTACTGTAGTACTGTAGTATTGTAGTATTGTAGTACTGTAGTACTGTAGTACTGTAGTATTGTAGTATTGTAGTAGTGTAGTATTGTAGTAGTGTAGTATTGTAGTATTGTAGTACTGTAGTACTGTAGTACTGTAGTATTGTAGTAGTGTAGTACTGTAGTATTGTAGTACTGTAGTATTGTAGTACTGTAGTACTGTAGTATTGTAGTAGTGTAGTAGTGTAGTACTGTAGTATTGTAGTACTGTAGTACTGTAGTATTGCAGTATTATAGTACTGTAGTACTGTAGTATTGTATTACTGTAGTATTGTAGTATTGTAGTATTGTAGTACTGTAGTATTGTAGTACTGTAGTACTGTAGTATTGTAGTATTGTAGTAGTGTAGTATTGTAGTAGTGTAGTACTGTAGTATTGTAGTATTGTAGTACTGTAGTATTGTAGTACTGTAGTACTGTAGTACTGTAGTATTGTAGTATTGTAGTACTGTAGTACTGTAGTATTGTAGTAGTGTAGTAGTGTAGTACTGTAGTATTGTAGTACTGTAGTACTGTAGTATTGCAGTATTATAGTACTGTAGTATTGTATTACTGTAGTATTGTAGTAGTGTAGTATTGTAGTATTGTAGTACTGTAGTACTGTAGTAGTGTAGTACTGTAGTATTGTAGTACTGTAGTATTGTAGTACTGTAGTACTGTAGTATTGTATTATTGTAGTATTGTATTACTGTAGTATTGTAGTATTGTATTACTGTAGTACTGTAGTATTGTAGTATTGTAGTAGTGTAGTATTGTAGTACTGTAGTACTGTAGTATTGTAGTACTGTAGTATTGTAGTATTGTAGTACTGTAGTATTGTAGTACTGTAGTTTTGTATTATTGTGGTATTGTAGTACTGTAGTACTGTAGTATTGTAGTAGTGTAGTACTGTAGTATTGTAGTACTGTAGTACTGTAGTATTGTAGTAGTGTAGTACTGTAGTATTGTAGTATTGTAGTACTGTAGTACTGTAGTATTGTAGTAGTGTAGTACTGTAGTATTGTAGTATTGTAGTAGTGTAGTACTGTAGTATTGTAGTAGTGTAGTACTGTAGTACTGTAGTATTGTAGTATTGTAGTACTGTAGTATTGTAGTATTGTAGTATTGTAGTATTGTAGTACTGTAGTATTGTAGTACTGTAGTACTGTAGTATTGTAGTAGTGTAGTATTGTAGTAGTGTAGTACTGTAGTATTGTAGTATTGTAGTATTGTAGTACTGTAGTACTGTAGTATTGTAGTATTGTAGTATTGTAGTACTGTAGTATTGTAGTACTGTAGTATTGTAGTATTGTAGTAGTGTAGTATTGTAGTAGTGTAGTACTGTAGTATTGTAGTACTGTAGTACTGTAGTATTGTAGTATTGTAGTAGTGTAGTATTGTAGTACTGTAGTATTGTAGTATTGTAGTACTGTAGTATTGTAGTACTGTAGTACTGTAGTATTGTAGTACTGTAGTATTGTAGTAGTGTAGTACTGTAGTATTGTAGTATTGTAGTACTGTAGTATTGTAGTACTGTAGTACTGTAGTATTGTAGAACTGTAGTATTGTAGTATTGTAGTACTGTAGTATTGTAGTACTGTAGTACTGTAGTATTGTAGTATTGTAGTACTGTAGCATTGTAGTACTGTAGTACTGTAGTATTGTAGTACTGTAGTACTGTAGTAGTGTAGTACTGTAGTATTGTAGTATTGTAGTACTGTAGTATTGTAGTACTGTAGTATTGTAGTACTGTAGTATTGTAGTATTGTAGTACTGTAGTATTGTAGTACTGTAGTACTGTAGTATTGTAGTACTGTAGTAGTGTAGTATTGTAGTATTGTAGTACTGTAGTATTGTAGTACTGTAGTACTGTAGTATTTTAGTATTGTAGTACTGTAGTATTGTAATACTGTAGTATTGTAGTACTGTAGTACTGTAGTATTGTAGTACTGTAGTAGTGTAGTATTGTAGTATTGTAGTACTGTAGTACTGTATTATTGTAGTATTGTAGTACTGTAGTACTGTAGTATTGTAGTATTGTAGTACTGTAGTACTGTAGTATTTTAGTATTGTAGTACTGTAGTATTGTAATACTGTAGTATTGTAGTACTGTAGTACTGTAGTATTGTAGTACTGTAGTAGTGTAGTATTGTAGTATTGTAGTACTGTAGTACTGTATTATTGTAGTATTGTAGTACTGTAGTACTGTAGTATTTTAGTATTGTAGTACTGTAGTATTGTAATACTGTAGTATTGTAGTACTGTAGTACTGTAGTATTGTAGTACTGTAGTAGTGTAGTATTGTAGTATTGTAGTACTGTAGTACTGTATTATTGTAGTATTGTAGTATTGTAGTACTGTAGTATTGTAGTACTGTAGTATTGTAGTACTGTAGTACTGTAGTATTTTAGTATTGTAATACTGTAGTATTGTAGTACTGTAGTACTGTAGTAGTGTAGTATTGTAGTACTGTAGTACTGTAGTATTTTAGTATTGTAGTACTGTAGTATTGTAATACTGTAGTATTGTAGTACTGTAGTACTGTAGTATTGTAGTACTGTAGTAGTGTAGTATTGTAGTATTGTAGTACTGTAGTACTGTATTATTGTAGTATTGTAGTATTGTAGTACTGTAGTATTGTAGTACTGTAGTATTGTAGTACTGTAGTACTGTAGTAGTGTAGTATTGTAGTACTGTAGTATTGTAGTACTGTAGTAGTGTAGTATTGTAGTACTGTAGTATTGTAGTACTGTAGTATTGTATTCATGTCTGTAGCAGAAAGAAAGAAACAAATTAACGGGGCTCTGCGTCTCAGTGTGGGACAGAACAGATGATACAGCTGCTGTCTCACACTCACACACACACACACACACACACACACACTCACACACATACACACACTCACTCACACACACACGTGTGTGGCTGATTTAGCTTCTGAGACATTGGCTTGGCATTTCCAATATGCTGCCTAACTCAAACCCATTACATCCAGTCTGAGTGTGTGTGAGTGTGAGTGAGTGTGTGTTTGTGTGTGAGTGAGTGTGTGTGTGAGTGAGTGTGTGTGTGTGTGAGTGTGTGTGTTTGTGTGTGCGTATTTCCATTACGGTGGAGTCCTGAAATATGAACAGGGAGGCCGGATGCAGATCAATTCTGACTGTAAAACACTCGCTGAAGAGAGAGAGAGAAGAAGAAGAGGAAGAAGGAGAAGAAGAAAAAGAAGGAGAAGTATGGAAACCTCCACACACACCCAGTGTGTGTGTGTGTGTGTGTTTAGTGGATCAAGTCAAACCCAACACACTCGATGTTGACAGAGCGAAGAGAAGAGGAATAATAAAACAAGATGAAGATACTTTTTTTCATTTCAGGGTCAGATTGTGTTATTACCTCCAGTTCTGTTATTACCTCCTCTGGTTGTATAGAAGTCTATGCTTCATGTGTTGAAGCTGCATTCTCTCTCCTGACCACCAGGGGGCGACTCCTCTGGTTGTATAGAAGTCTAAGCTTCATGTGTTAAAGCTGCATTCTCTCTCCTGACCACCAGGGGGCGACTCCTCTGGTTGTATAGAAGTCTATGCTTCATGTGTTAAAACTGCATTCTCTCTCCTGACCACCAGGGGGCGACTCCTCTGGTTGTATAGAAGTCTATGTTTCATGTGTTAAAGCTGCATTCTCTCTACTGACCACCAGGGGGCGACTCCTCTGGTTGTATAGAAGTCTATGCTTCATGTGTTAAAGCTG
>NC_046985.1:1300000-1310000 GCF_009769545.1 Cyclopterus lumpus | reverse complement strand
AAGAAATGAATGAAGGAAGAAAGGAAGGAAGAAAGGAAGCAGCCAGGTTGGCAGCCGGTGGTGAGACAGGAGTAGAAACAGAGGAGAGATCGAGTGTTTCCTACTGAGCTCCTTCAACACCATCAGTTTAGTGGCACTGGCTCCCTGGTGTGTGTAGTCACACACACACACACACACACACACACACACACACACACACACACACACACACACACACACACACACACACACACACACACACACACACACACACAGGTTTTAAGGGGCGAGGTGGAGAGTCTCTGCCCAGGAGAAGTGCACTGGCCCTGGGCAGCAGATGAGCCGTGCCCCCCTGGTCCCTCCGGAGGAACCGGGTTCATCAATAAAACTAACAAGGTCCTCAGCGCCGCGTCAGACATCCAGCCTCAGTCTTTCCTTCCTTCCTTCCCTTCTTTCTTTACTTCTCTTCTTGTTTCCTTACATCTTCCTTCCTTCCTTCTTTCTTTACTTGTTTCCTACATTATTTCTTTCCCTCCTTTTTAATCTTGTTTCATACATACTTTCTTTTCTTCCTTTATTCTCACCCTGTTTCCTCACATCTTCCTTCCCTACTTCCTTTCTTTCCTTCTCTTCCTGTTTCCTCACATCTTCCTTCCCTACTTCCTTTCTTCCCTTCTCTTCCTGTTTCCTCACATCTTCCTTCCCTACTTCCTTTCTTCCCTTCTCTTCCTGTTTCCTCACATCTTCCTTCCCTACTTCCTTTCTTCCCTTCTCTTCCTGTTTCCTCACATCTTCCTTCCCT
The DNA here is from genome assembly GCF_009769545.1 of Cyclopterus lumpus. NCBI lineage: Eukaryota > Metazoa > Chordata > Actinopteri > Perciformes > Cyclopteridae > Cyclopterus > Cyclopterus lumpus. The sequence goes on along the minus strand of NC_046985.1, from coordinate 1,309,219 downwards.
ACTTCCTTTCTTTCATTCTCTTCCTGTTTCCTCACATCTTCCTTCCCTACTTCCTTTCTTCCCTTCTCTTCCTGTTTCCTCACATCTTCCTTCCCTACTTCCTTTCTTCCCTTCTCTTCCTGTTTCCTCACATCTTCCTTCCCTACTTCCTTTCTTCCCTTCTCTTCCTGTTTCCTCACATCTTCCTTCCCTACTTCCTTTCTTCCCTTCTCTTCCTGTTTCCTCACATCTTCCTTCCCTACTTCCTTTCTTCCCTTCTCTTCCTGTTTCCTCACATCTTCCTTCCCTACTTCCTTTCTTTCCTTCTCTTCCTGTTTCCTCACATCTTCCTTCCCTACTTCCTTTCTTTCCTTCTCTTCCTGTTTCCTCACATCTTCCTTCCCTACTTCCTTTCTTCCCTTCTCTTCCTGTTTCCTCACATCTTCCTTCCCTACTTCCTTTCTTCCCTTCTCTTCCTGTTTCCTCACATCTTCCTTCCCTACTTCCTTTCTTTCCTTCTCTTCCTGTTTCCTCACATCTTCCTTCCCTACTTCCTTTCTTTCCTTCTCTTCCTGTTTCCTCACATCTTCCTTCCCTACTTCCTTTCTTCCCTTCTCTTCCTGTTTCCTCACATCTTCCTTCCCTACTTCCTTTCTTTCCTTCTCTTCCTGTTTCCTCACATCTTCCTTCCCTACTTCCTTTCTTCCCTTCTCTTCCTGTTTCCTCACATCTTCCTTCCCTACTTCCTTTCTTTCCTTCTCTTCCTGTTTCCTCACATCTTCCTTCCCTACTTCCTTTCTTTCCTTCTCTTCCTGTTTCCTCACATCTTCCTTCCCTACTTCCTTTCTTCCCTTCTCTTCCTGTTTCCTCACATCTTCCTTCCCTACTTCCTTTCTTTCCTTCTCTTCCTGTTTCCTCACATCTTCCTTCCCTACTTCCTTTCTTTCCTTCTCTTCCTGTTTCCTCACATCTTCCTTCCCTACTTCCTTTCTTTCCTTCTCTTCCTGTTTCCTTACATCTTTCCCCTCCCTCCTTTCATCTTGCTTTACTTAATCCTCTTATTTCCTAAGATCTTTATTTCTTCATCACTTCTTTTCATCCTTAATTATCTCCCTTTTCCCTCCATATTTATTTTTAAATCTTTTTCTTACTTTATAAATTCTTACTTTTTATATTTTAGCCATTTCTTCTTCTTCACTTTGAGTTTTTGTTGTTCGTCTATGAATCTTTTATCTTCACATCCTCCAATTGTCTTTGTTTCCATCTACCTGTTCCTCCTCTTCTCCCCACACACACACACACACACACACACACACACACACACACACACACACACACACACACACTTTATGTTTTTATGATTATTCTGTTTGTATTTTTTTCATTGTTGTTTTTGTATTTGCTGTTTTTTCTCTAAATCCCTTTTTATTGTTATTTTTTTATTGTAATTTATTTTACAATCTTTCAGTTAAATATCAGTATTATTATTACTGAATGATCATATTCTTCATGTTTAACCTGGAAGCAGACGGGCTGCTGGACGTCGTCCACCTGGAACTGCTTGAGGAAGCGTTGGTCCTGACTCCAGAACAGCCGGATGTCCGGGATGCCGAACAGAACCATGGCCAGTCTCTCCAGGCCGAGGCCGAACGCCCAGCCCGCCTTGTGCCCCGCCCCCGCTGCAGAAAACACGTACAAAAACAACACCGTTATCATGGTGGACGAGTGGGAACACGGTTCATGGTGGACGAGTGGGAACACGGTTCATGGTGGACGAGTGGGAACACGGTTCAAAGTGGACGAGTGGGAACACGGTTCAAAGTGGACGAGTGGGAACACGGTTCATGGTGGACGAGTGGGAACACGGTTCAAAGTGGACGAGTGGGAACACAGTTCATGGTGGACGAGTGGGAACACGGTTCATGGTGGACGAGTGGGAACACGGTTCATGGTGGACGAGTGGGAACACGGTTCATGGTGGACGAGTGGGAACACGGTTCATGGTGGACGAGTGGGAACACAGTTCAAAGTGGACGAGTGGGAACACGGTTCATGGTGGACGAGTGGGAACACAGTTCATGGTGGACGAGTGGGAACACAGTTCAAAGTGGACGAGTGGGAACACAGTTCAAAGTGGACGAGTGGGAACACAGTTCAAAGTGGACGAGTGGGAACACGGTTCATGGTGGACGAGTGGGAACACGGTTCAAAGTGGACGAGTGGGAACACAGTTCAAAGTGGACGAGTGGGAACACGGTTCATGGTGGACGAGTGGGAACACGGTTCATGGTGGACGAGTGGGAACACGGTTCATGGTGGACGAGTGGGAACACGGTTCAAAGTGGACGAGTGGGAACACGGTTCAAAGTGGACGAGTGGGAACACGGTTCATGGTGGACGAGTGGGAACACGGTTCAAAGTGGACGAGTGGGAACACGGTTCATGGTGGACGAGTGGGAACACGGTTCATGGTGGACGAGTGGGAACACAGTTCAAAGTGGACGAGTGGGAACACGGTTCATGGTGGACGAGTGGGAACACAGTTCATGGTGGACGAGTGGGAACACAGTTCAAAGTGGACGAGTGGGAACACAGTTCAAAGTGGACGAGTGGGAACACAGTTCAAAGTGGACGAGTGGGAACACGGTTCATGGTGGACGAGTGGGAACACGGTTCAAAGTGGACGAGTGGGAACACAGTTCAAAGTGGACGAGTGGGAACACGGTTCATGGTGGACGAGTGGGAACACGGTTCATGGTGGACGAGTGGGAACACGGTTCATGGTGGACGAGTGGGAACACGGTTCATGGTGGACGAGTGGGAACACAGTTCAAAGTGGACGAGTGGGAACACGGTTCATGGTGGACGAGTGGGAACACAGTTCAAAGTGGACGAGTGGGAACACGGTTCATGGTGGACGAGTGGGAACACGGTTCAAAGTGGACGAGTGGGAACACAGTTCAAAGTGGACGAGTGGGAACACGGTTCAAAGTGGACGAGTGGGAACACAGTTCAAAGTGGACGAGTGGGAACACAGTTCAAAGTGGACGAGTGGGAACACAGTTCAAAGTGGACGAGTGGGAACACAGTTCAAAGTGGACGAGTGGGAACACGGTTCATGGTGGACGAGTGGGAACACAGTTCAAAGTGGACGAGTGGGAACACAGTTCAAAGTGGACGAGTGGGAACACAGTTCAAAGTGGACGAGTGGGAACACGGTTCATGGTGGACGAGTGGGAACACGGTTCAAAGTGGACGATTGGGAACACGGTTCAAAGTGGACGAGTGGGAACACAGTTCAAAGTGGACGAGTGGGAACACGGTTCATGGTGGACGAGTGGGAACACAGTTCAAAGTGGACGAGTGGGAACACGGTTCAAAGTGGACGAGTGGGAACACGGTTCAAAGTGGACGAGTGGGAACACGGTTCATGGTGGACGAGTGGGAACACAGTTCAAAGTGGACGAGTGGGAACACAGTTCAAAGTGGACGAGTGGGAACACGGTTCATGGTGGACGAGTGGGAACACGGTTCATGGTGGACGAGTGGGAACACGGTTCAAAGTGGACGAGTGGGAACACGGTTCATGGTGGACGAGTGGGAACACAGTTCAAAGTGGACGAGTGGGAACACAGTTCATGGTGGACGAGTGGGAACACGGTTCATGGTGGACGAGTGGGAACACGGTTCATGGTGGACGAGTGGGAACACAGTTCATGGTGGACGAGTGGGAACACAGTTCAAAGTGGACGAGTGGGAACACAGTTCAAAGTGGACGAGTGGGAACACAGTTCAAAGTGGACGAGTGGGAACACAGTTCAAAGTGGACGAGTGGGAACACGGTTCATGGTGGACAAGTGGGAACACAGTTCATGGTGGACGAGTGGGAACACAGTTCAAAGTGGACGAGTGGGAACACAGTTCAAAGTGGACGAGTGGGAACACGGTTCATGGTGGACGAGTGGGAACACGGTTCATGGTGGACGAGTGGGAACACGGTTCAAAGTGGACGAGTGGGAACACGGTTCAAAGTGGACGAGTGGGAACACGGTTCAAAGTGGACGAGTGGGAACACGGTTCATGGTGGACGAGTGGGAACACGGTTCAAAGTGGACGAGTGGGAACACGGTTCATGGTGGACGAGTGGGAACACGGTTCAAAGTGGACGAGTGGGAACACGGTTCATGGTGGACGAGTGGGAACACAGTTCATGGTGGACGAGTGGGAACACAGTTCAAAGTGGACGAGTGGGAACACGGTTCACTCGGGCCAGCGTTGGTAACCGACAACCCGGAAGTGTCTACGATGGCGGTTTTCTGTTGGTTGTCTCATTAGTTTTTGTTGTTATGAATCTTTTGTTGATTGTATTCCAGTTTCTTCTGTTTTCGTTCTGATAGTGTAGTGACCCTGTTGCCTATCAAAAACAACTATGGTTGCTTCCAGGTTTAGTTTCGACGCGTGCAATAAATAGATGCAATGTCCAGTTTTTAATGTGAAAGGTTATTTATTTCTAATATTGTAAGTTTTCCAACACAAACCAAAATATACATTCCCTGTCCAAACCCATTTGTCTGTTTCCAAAAAATGAAAGAAATCAAACCGTTCGTTTGTCACACATTGTCTATTCTCAGTCAAAAACTGTGTGCTGCTGCCAGTCTAGTAACCTCTGGCCATCATGCTCCTCCTGATTAATATCTCTGTCCTAATTGACAGCCGCCCTACGCCCCCTAGTGGTGGGAGGTCCAACAAAACAAAAAGAAACAAAATGGCTCTTACAGATAGCATCATGTCAAACTCAGTGGAGAAGGGAACCCTGTTCTCCATCCAACAGACAAACACACAACTGACTCCAGGTCAGTGTCCAGGTAAAATACTGTAAAACTACATTCAAAAAATCTCTCAAATTGAAAATAATCTTTGGCTCTAAAAGTTTGAGTTCTTCACTTTGCTGTCAATCATTCCGCTGCAGACAGAAAGAGTTTTTCAAGAAGCAGATTTCTCATTTCAGAACAAAACTCCTCAACCGCTCCGAGGCGGTTCAAAGCAAAGGGCAGACGCTCGAGGGGAATAGGGGATTATGGGTAATTCTGAGGATTTCAGGCGTTTCCAGCCTGGGACCCAGATGAGAGGGAAGTGGTTTCTCTCTCTGGGAAGAAGACTAATGGAGACAAACTTGTTTCCTCTCTGATGCGTCGACCCTCCAGAACCTGAGTCCGTGACCTCTGCCTGGGCCATGAGCCGCAGTTTAAGAAACGCAGCGTGGAAAACATTTAATTCGGAATTAATTAAGTAAATTCAGGAAGTGGATATCCTTTCATATTAAAATACTCGAGTTCTAAGACATTTGAACTCTTGATCAGCGGTAGAAGATCTGAGCCTCACATGTTTCATACCAGTCTCATTGATTCCAGCAGGAAGTGAAACGACAGAAACAACCAGTGCACCGCTTCAATCAGCTGGTTTGATGTTTGAAAGGTTCAGTTCAACAATGACGCTCCTGCTGAGCGTGACGATACATGATAGTTTAGTTCTGCAACTTTTACTTATTCATTTGATCATGAGTCCAACATATTTACACAATGTTGACCTGTTGATGGCCAAATGAAAAGTTATTATAGTTCACCCTGAGGGGAGCATGAATGTCTGAACCAAATGCAAACGATAGATGTCAAGTTAATTCATTCAAAAGCATGAATATCAACCTCATGGTGGCGCTAGAGGAACGGTCAGGAGATCACCAGAGTTGGTAGGATTCATCCTCTGGGGAACATGAATGTATGGAATACAGTTATGGCAAGTTGAGATATTTCAGTCTGGACCAAAGAGATGCACCAACTGACCACCAACATCCACAAATGGCACCAAGTCAAAACACCACGAATTTTGATTTCACAGGATCTTTTAGGTGGATCCAGCTGGAGTAACGTCAGACATTCTGGTTCAACAGTTCCGGTGTTAAAACTATTCCTGAAGCATCTTGTCATTTGACAAAATCCCAAATATTCAAGTGCAGAATCAAGTACATGTTATATTGTGTTGTGGGCATAATAATGTTGTGTCTCAAAGGCCGAGGTAGAAGTAAAGCTTGGTGCACAAAGTCGGGTCTACAAAGTACCCGACTTTGACCCAGAAGATCGTCGTTCACGTACTCGTCTGCGATCAACAGTCAACATCGGTGTCTTTTAACCGCGGCCGCCATCTTTTCTGACCTTAAACAAACGGTTTCAGTTTCCTAAACCAAACCAAACCTCAACCATGGAGGCTGCAGATCAGACAAACCTGATATCGAATCATTTCCGTGACGGTCTTTTGGGTACTTCTGGAATGGGGCTTTTCCCACTTGAGAGGACCCGGTGTAGTTTTGTATGCTGCTGGTCGCACCGAGTCCAGAGGAGAAACATTACGTGTCACAGCAGAAAGAAAAAGAGGCGGTGAGGGAGGGATTAGATTCCTATATTATCACTTTCACACAAATCTGCAGGAATAATGAGTTGTGTGCCGCCGAAGGCCGTTTGCAGGCTCGTATTGTGAGGTCAGCGGCCGGGTGGAGGAGTGGGCGGAGAGGAGAGCGGTGGAATCTGGACATTTTTACTAATATTAGTGCGTGGGGGCATTCAAATGGTTCTCCACTAATGAAGAAACACACCCACGAGCGCACACACACACACACACACACACACACACACACACAAAACAAGAGGCGGGTGGCGAGCGAGCGGGATGAAGAATTATCTGCTTTGATTGGAAATGCTTCTGCTTATTACAATGATGTGTTACCTGCCCCCCCACCCACCCTCCTAAGTGTGTGTGTGTGTGTGAGGTCACAAAGCACCCGTGCTTGCAAACACACACACACATCCTGGTTGTGTCGCTCCTAGTCCAATCAGCAGATGGGGAATGTGGTTTCTATGCTAATGAGCGTTGGGTCGAGGGGTCGCAGGAGATGAGGGAACGCTGTGGAATAAATCTTCACTTCATGATAACGCGAAATCAATCAAATCTGTGACCCCTCTCCCCCTTTCTTTTCTGCTCCTTCTTCACCTCCTTCCTTCTCTTTTGTCTTCCATTCTCATTCACAATTCTCCATCGGTATTCTCTCCCCTCTATTCCCTTCATTCTCTCATTTATCTCTTTCCTCTTCTCTCATTTCATATTTCAATAATTCCCCTCGCTGCTCCTGCCTCCCATCGTTTGTTCTCCTCTTCATCACTATTCTCTCCGTCTCTAGTGTCTTTTCATCTCGTCTTTCGTCAACAGAAACAAAAAACACGAGTAAACAACCACTTTTTTTATGACGGAATCATAACGAACACTAAAAAAAGGCAACATAATTAACTAATTGATATTTTAATGCAAAGTCCTCAGCGAGCTGCATGCGTCATGTGACACGTGTGGTTAACAGAACTGTGCGTCACTTCCTGTGTTCGGCCTCTTCGGTCACGACGTGGTCAAACCTCCGTTTGGATCTCTCTGTGCTTCTTCTTCTCTCATCAATGCATCTTTTCTGTCTTCGCTCTCCTCGCTGCTGTTGGTTTGAATTCCTCTTGTCTGCCCCTCCCCTCCCCTGTCTCCATTCCTCCTAATTATATTTGCCATAAATATATGTATGACTGCATTATTAGAGGCTGTGGTTTGAAGCTGCAGGATTGTGATTAGGTGTAATGATTACATACGCAGCCGTGAAAGAAAACCCGGAACTTTAATTACACTGCAGGTTCCTGCAAGTGGAGTCTGAGACGCTTTAATGCCTCTTCAAATATCATTTAAAACCAGATCCACCCAATAAATGAGAGCAAAACCAAAGCTCATAAAGAATAGACACAGCTGTCAGTGACACCAGGAGGATTTGTCACAAATAAAGAAAGTATCATTTGAAGACTTTTTGTAGTCATCTCATAAACAAACATGGTTTTATAACTTGGAATAAGGAGCTCAGATAAAGTCTTCACAACGGAAACAAAAACAACCTTTTAGTGGCTGTGAATGTTCTAAATGTTGTCAAATACTAAAATATTGAAATACTGCTAATTATGCACCAGCCCTCTGTCTTAGAGAGTTGAGAGGAAACCACCGACCAACCAACTCAAGGGAGGTTTCTGGTTCCTGAACTTTGGATTCTTTCTAGAGATTAAAAAGATGTTGGGGGTATCAGTCTGGAGTTCTGGATTATTAACTGGAGGACAAATGGCTGGTTCATACATGTTTTTTTGGGTCTAAAAACTGGAAATGAGGTGAAGGAACGGTTGACATATTCAATTTGTGGGACTGGAAGTTGGACTGATTCAAAACCTGGAGAATGGATGTTTGAGGTGAAGGACTGGTCAATAGACTGGGTTGTAGGGCATTTACCACCTTGTAGTTTAGGGTTGAGGACTGGTCTTTGAAGATGGCGTTTGGGGGATGTAGGACTGTTAACTAAAATGTGAGGGATGTACATGGTTGATAAATGGAAGTGTAAAACTGGTCTATAACCCACTCGTCTTAACGTGATCTAACTTGAGGTTTAGCAGTCTATAAACTGGTCTATAATTGGTCTATAAACTAACGATAAGTAGTGTATCGTCTATGAACATGGGATTGGATTTAGGGTGTAAAACTGGTCTACAAACTGGAGATCTGGTCTTCAGAGATGACGTTTGGGCGTGTAGGACTAGCATGAAGATTTAAGGATTAGGAGTGGTGTATGATCTGGAGATTTGGGCTTTCCCACCCAGAAACCAGCCAAACCTCCAGTTCCCAGCCGTCAAGACAGCTGAGTTATAGACGTGTACTCTTTGGAGGTTTGGCAGCATGGAACTGATCTACGAACTTGACATTTTAGGTTTCAGGATTGGCCTATAAACTGAAGACATCTCTCCTCTACAAACCTGAGATTGTGGTTGTAGATTAAGGGTGTAGGACTGGTCTTTAAACTGGAGCTTTTAGGATGCATGAGTCGTCTATAACCTTCACATGTGGAGCTCCAGACTCGCACTCGGGCTGCAGGGTTTTTAAATCTCTGCAAAGCAGGTTCAGAATGTCAGAGCGGGGGTTCTTTGCCTTTCTGCTGCATCGCATCTGAGCCCGTCATCCCGTCTGGATCAGCTCAACCACCGGGATCCACAGCGAGAGGCTGTGAGCTGGAGAACATCATCCAGAGCTGCAGATCAACTGGCAGCGAGGCCAATGAAGAGCTCAGCGGCAGAAGAATCACACGTCTGACGCACGAGACGCTGACGTATGGGCAGCCAAGAAGGAAGC
>NC_046985.1:1292500-1297500 GCF_009769545.1 Cyclopterus lumpus | reverse complement strand
CAGAGAACATTGGACTAAACCAGTACTACTTAACCAGAGAACATGGGACTAAACCAGTACTACTTAACCAGAGAACATTGGACTAAACCAGTACTACTTAACCAGAGAACATTGGACTAAACCAGTACTACTTAACCAGAGAACATGGGACTAAACCAGTACTACTTAACCAGAGAACATGGGACTAAACCAGTACTACTTAACCAGAGAACATGGGACTAAACTAATGTTACTGGATATTGGACAAAAAACTTGTAAATCATTCCCTGTTTGTCATGTTTGATATAATAATAACAGATTGTTTTAACAATTTGTTTCCATTAGTGTGTCTTGGGTAACTGCCTACCTTTCAAAATAAAAGACCCTGTGATGGAGTTTGCTGCCATCAGTCCCAGACAGCTGCTGTATTGGACCGGTTAGAGGAACAAGTTCATACGAAGCCCTCGGAGGCTCATCTCTCCACCTCACTACATCTCACCTCATCCGTCAGCATTCGTTCCTAAATGGACTATCGGCCTCCGCCCGTCTCCCAACACTATGATTAATAGATGGAGGAAATACAGCCGCAATGCAACATGGGAGTCCAACACAATGGGAATGACGCAGGAAAAGGAAACAAATGTTGTGCAATTAGAACATGTATTTGATGATTTGGACCGAGATGTTTATCAAACTAACATGTACACAAACAAAAACAAGCAGGAAAGTGGAGCGTTTATTAGAAACAGGCTTTTCACGGTTGTTTTTAAGAAGAATATTCTCAAACTGAAGAAACGTGTTCAGTCCATCGGAAACATTCTACATTTGGATATGAATGATTTAGTAAATATTGATAATACAAAGCGTTTGACTAGAACTGAATGATTAAAACCAGATTTAAACTTATATTTCTGATTGCTTTCTCTGCCCCGCTGTGTCTTAATGAAGACAACATCGCATTTGATTGGTCCGCTGACGCTTTTAAAGGAAGTCAACTTTAAAGTGCTCAGAACAAATGAATATGGATCAAAGACAAACGTCAGAACCTTTATGAACAAAGTCCCGACTGTCACTCTGAATCCGTGTGTGAAATATTGATCGTGAACTCTTTGAATGGGCCTCCAGTGATAAATATAGATTATGAAAACAATACAGTCTGCGTCGGCCGCCTGCTATCGAGCCTCGCTCCTGAATTAGTAATGAGGTGGACATAAATTATGCAGTGTGATTAGTAACCAGGCAACACGCAGGTTTATAGATCAATGATGCCGTTTGTTCAATTAAAACAGACTTCAAGTACAAATCAGTCCTTAGATTTATTCTGGGTTTCTGAGTGTTATAATAATAATAATAATCATCAGTTCTGTCTTCTTGAAACGTGGACTTTGTCTTATTAACAGCAAAACCATAAAGACACCAATGACCCCAACGGGAAGCTCTTGTGCACGTTATCGACGCTACATTCCCAATGAGCCGTTTACATCCATACCCAAAATTCATATCCCACTAATGTTTCCCGTTCATATCCAGAGTGGAACGACCGCGTGCAGCTTCAATATGAGGAGATATGAAGCTTCAATACAGCGAGAAGGAAACTGAGTCTTCTGTTGGTTCTCCTGGAGAGATCCTTTAGAACCAGAGACCACGTTCTTCAAACCTGAGACGACGGGACGGAGAACATTGAGCCACGAATCATCCGGCACAACACAACACAACACACACACACACACACACACAACACACACACAGACACACACAACACAACACAACCACACACACAAACAACACAACACAACACAACCACACACACACACACACACGTGTACAACGTAACATGACAACGTGTTAACGTAAGAGGACATGATGCAACAAGGCTCCACACTGCAACAAAGCAACGCTACACTGTAAACAGTGTAAAGTGAAGTTGTTACTTTACATTGTAACGTGACATAATGTAACAAAGTATCAATGCAACGGGACGTCACAGGGCTCGTTTTCCTCTCCGCAGAACGACCGGCGCAAAAGGAGAAGAAGAAATGAGACGAGCTGTTAAACGGCTTCAGACATGATTAATCGCTGGCAGAGAAGGTGAAGGAACTCCAAACAGTGATTCAACCTGAGCGCTCTGTAATGAGAAAAGAGCCCGGCTGCCTTTAGCTTAATAAAGACGTCCTCATGTTAATTAGACGGACACGCCTGAGTGCAAGGTGTGTGTGTGTGTGTGTGTGTGTGTGTGTGTGTGTGTGTCTCTGAGGACTCGCTGCTGCTGACGGGGAAGACTTCTCTGAGTCTGTAGACTTGATAAGAGAGAAGTAATAATTGAATCTCTGCAGCTCATCAGGACAGGAAGTGGGATGAATGAGACACTCTGGACTCGCTCTACATTCTCTAACACCTCCTCACCAGACACCTCCTCACCAGACACCTCCTCACCAGACACCTCCTCACCAGACACCTCCTCACCAGATACCTCCTCACCAGATACCTCCTCACCAGACACCTCCTCACCAGACACCTCCTCACCAGACACCTCCTCACCAGATACCTCCTCACCAGATACCTCCTCACCAGATACCTCCTCACCAGACACCTCCTCACCAGACACCTCCTCACCAGACACCTCCTCACCAGATACCTCCTCACCAGACACCTCCTCACCAGACACCTCCTCACCAGATACCTCCTCACCAGACACCTCCTCACCAGACACCTCCTCACCAGATACCTCCTCACCAGACACCTCCTCACCAGACACCTCCTCACCAGACACCTCCTCACCAGACACCTCCTCACCAGACACCTCCTCACCAGACATCATCACATTGAGGTACTTGTACCAGACACATTGAGGTACTTGTACCACACACATTGAGGTACTTGTACCACACACATTGAGGTACTTGTACCAGACCTGTTGAGGTACTTGCACCAGACCTGTTGAGGTACTTGTACCAGACACATTGAGGTACTTGTACCAGACACGTTGAGGTAGTAGTACGACACACATTGAGGTACTTGTACCAGACCTGTTGAGGTACTTGTACCACACACATTGAGGTACTTGTACCAGACACGTTGAGGTACTTGTACCAGACCTGTTGAGGTACTTGTACCACACACATTGAGGTACTTGTACCAGACACGTTGAGGTACTTGTACCAGACACGTTGAGGTACTTGTACCATACACGTTGAGGTAGTAGTACGACACACATTGAGGTACTTGTACCAGACACGTTGAGGTACTTGTACCAGACCTGTTGAGGTACTTGTACCAGACCTGTTGAGGTACTTGTACCACACACATGGAGGTACTTGCACCACACACATTGAGGTATTTGTACCAGACCTGTTGAGGTACTTGTACCAGACACATTGAGGTACTTGTACCAGACCTGTTGAGGTACATGTACCAGACCTGTTGAGGTACTTGTACCAGACACATTGAGGTACTTGTACCAGACCTGTTGAGGTTCTTGTACCAGGCACATTGAGGTACTTGTACCAGACCTGTCAAGGTACTTGTACCAGACACGTTGAGGTACTTGTACCAGACCTGTTGAGGTACATGTACCACACACATTGAGGTACTTGTACCAGACATGTTGAGGTACATGTACCACACACATTGAGGTACTTGTACCAGACCTGTTGAGGTACTTGTACCACACACATTGAGGTACTTGTACCAGACATGTTGAGGTACATGTACCACACACATTGAGGTACTTGTACCAGACATGTTGAGGTACATGTACCACACACATTGAGGTACTTGTACCAGACCTGTCGAGGTACTTGTACCAGACCTGTTGAGGTACATGTACCACACACATTGAGGTACTTGTACCAGACACGTTGAGGTACTTGTACCAGAGTATTTGTACTTTTAAGTACAAATGAGTACGGATGCCATCCCATGTGAAACGTTGCGTTCGTGACTAGAAGAGATTGTAAATACATTTCTAGCCACATTAACAATAACATTGTAAAAATAAGGATGATACTTAATTATTGTTTTCGTTTGTTTCTTTAATGTGAAGGACCCCTTTTCCTATCACAGGAAGCTTTTTAACTTCAAACATTACGATGTAAGTAAACATGAATTTATGACAGATTGTGCTCCCGGCCGTCTGCTCGTTGGTGACAGGTGCTTCGAAGCCTCGTCAGTGTACCGTGATGTCCGATGGGGACATTGAACACATCATCAGAGGCTGATTCACACGTTATTCACAGTGATCTATCCGGGCCGGCTGCTCCCAGTTCAGCCAGCATGGCCCGCTGGTAATAAGCTCTTATTAATCCACCTCGTCTTATTCACGGTGTGTCCTGATCATCAGCTACGGTTTCTTTATTCTTTATTAGAATATTAATGCTGCTTCTTTGTGCGTCGACACTTCTTTTCCTGTTTTCAACAATTTCAGAATAAAACAAGGTCCACTTCCTGCAACACGTCCTCAGCGTTGACCTCTCGGTGCGCTTGACGAACCATCGGCTGCGGGAGGAAAGGTCGCCCCCCGGTGGACGACGTCGAAAACACACAAGAGGATTTCGTAGATTCTGTATATAATAAACTGTAATAAGACTCTTGATGCTGCATGTAACTCAGCCTGCAGCTGCTTCACGGTCAACTGAGTTTTTAAGTGTCTCTCAACGCCCTCGGCGGGCTGAACTGAGACCCGATCACCAGCGTCACCGTGGAACCTCTTGCATCTCGAGACGGAGCTAATATTTCCACCTGTGAGAATAACGGTGTGAATGGGAGTCTTCATCATGTTGGTATCAACACGGAGCCTCTCATGAAGAACCCTGCTGGGCGGCATCGGTTCCCTTTGACCTGACGGAGGCCCGAGTGGAAGCAGGAACACTCAATCTCTTATTTTAATGATCAAAGTTAGTTTAGTTTGTGCAGCTGCTTCACGGTTATTAAATGTCATAATGTACCAAACCTGCAGAACCAAACCTGCAGAACCAAACCTACAGAACCAAACATACAGAACCAAACCTGCAGAACCAAACCTG
>NC_046985.1:1275000-1287500 GCF_009769545.1 Cyclopterus lumpus | reverse complement strand
AGGAAGCTGCATGAGGAAGCTGCAGGAGGAAGCTGCATGAGGAAGCTGCATGAGGAAGACGTCCAACATGCAGGAGGAAGCTGCAGGAGGAAGACGTCCAACATGCAGGAGGAAGCAGCAGGAGGAAGACGTCCAACATGCAGGAGGAAGCTGCAGGAGGAAGCTGCAGGAGGAAGACGTCCAACATGCAGGAGGAAGCTGCAGGAGGAAGATGTCCAACATGCAGGAGGAAGCTGCAGGAGGAAGACGTCCAACATGCAGGAGGAAGCTGCATGAGGAAGCTGCATGAGGAAGACGTCCAACATGCAGGAGGAAGCTGCAGGAGGAAGACGTCCAACATGCAGGAGGAAGCTGCAGGAGGAAGACGTCCAACATGCACGAGGAAGCTGCAGGAGGAAGACGTCCAACATGCAGGAGGAAGCTGCAGGAGGAAGACGTCCAACATGCAGGAGGAAGCTGCAGGAGGAAGCTGCATGAGGAAGCTGCATGAGGAAGCTGAATGAGGAAGACGTCCAACATGCAGGAGGAAGCTGCAGGAGGAAGACGTCCAACATGCAGAAGAAAGCTGCATGAGGAAGCTGCATGAGGAAGCTGCAGGAAGAAGCTGCAGGAGGAAGCTGCAGGAGGAAGCTGCATGAGGAAGCTGCATGAGGAAGCTGCAGGAGGAAGCTGCATGAGGAAGCTGCAGGAGGAAGCTGCAGGAGGAAGCTGCATGAGGAAGCTGCAGGAGGAAGCTGCAGGAGGAAGCTGCATGAGGAAGCTGCAGGAGGAAGCTGCAGGAGGAAGCTGCAGGAGGAAGCTGCATGAGGAAGCTGCATGAGGAAGACGTCCAACATGCAGGAGGAAGCTGCAGGAGGAAGACGTCCAACATGCAGAAGAAAGCTGCATGAGGAAGCTGCAGGAAGAAGCTGCATGAGGAAGCTGCAGGAGGAAGCTGCAGGAGGAAGCTGCATGAGGAAGCTGCATGAGGAAGCTGCAGGAGGAAGCTGCAGGAGGAAGCTGCAGGAGGAAGCTGCATGAGGAAGCTGCAGGAGGAAGCTGCAGGAAGAAGCTGCAGGAAGAAGCTGCATGAGGAAGCTGCAGGAGGAAGCTGCATGAGGAAGCTGCAGGAGGAAGCTGCAGGAGGAAGCTGCATGAGGAAGCTGCAGGAGGAAGCTGCAGGAGGAAGCTGCAGGAGGAAGCTGCAGGAGGAAGCTGCATGAGGAAGCTGCAGGAGGAAGCTGCAGGAGGAAGCTGCAGGAAGAAGCTGCAGGAGGAAGCTGCAGGAGGAAGCTGCAGGAGGAAGCTGCAGGAGGAAGCTGCAGGAAGAAGCTGCAGGAGGAAGCTGCAGGAGGAAGCTGCAGGAGGAAGCTGCAGG
This sequence comes from Cyclopterus lumpus, assembly GCF_009769545.1. NCBI lineage: Eukaryota > Metazoa > Chordata > Actinopteri > Perciformes > Cyclopteridae > Cyclopterus > Cyclopterus lumpus. The sequence continues at coordinate 1,286,143 of NC_046985.1, read as the reverse complement.
AGGAAGCTGCATGAGGAAGCTGCAGGAAGAAGCTGCAGGAGGAAGCTGCAGGAGGAAGCTGCAGGAGGAAGCTGCAGGAGGAAGCTGCAGGAGGAAGCTGCAGGAGGAAGCTGCAGGAGGAAGCTGCAGGAGGAAGCTGCAGGAGGAAGCTGCAGGAGGAAGCTGCAGGAGGAAGCTGCAGGAGGAAGCTGCAGGACTGGTGTTTCCGTCTCCTCACTTCTGGTGGAACCACTTCAGCGTTCTTATGAAACATGAAACAAGTCGCTCAACGCTTCAGATGATCTCGTCTGCGTTTTCAGAGATGAATTAAATTTCAACAAATTTGAAAAAGAAATTAAAGAAGAAAAAAATTTAATTTAAAAATAATAATAATTTTTTCTTGTTTAAAAATTTTAAAAGAAATAATATTTTTTATAAATGAAAAAGCTTAAACATTTAAAAATGTTAATATTTTTACATTTCAAATTAAAACATGTTAAAAAAAGAATTTCTAATTTTTTTAAATCTGATCGAATGAATCAATCCAAAGAAATATAATTTATAAAATAAAATGAGGTTGTTTGTTCTGTTTCTACTTCCTGGTTCAGGATTATGTGGATTAATATACATTTTATATTAGTAACATACGTTGCGCAATATCTACAAATGACGGAGCGTTTTGTTTTGTCGCAACATGAATAAAATCTGTTAATAAATAAAAAAATAACAAATAACCAATAAACAGCATCCAGCTGGAAACACTCAGCTGTCAATCAATATTTCTCTCGACGGCCGACTGTTTGTTACGGAGGAAACAGGCCGAGCCGGATCGCTGCACAAACAAATGTTGGTTCTGTGTGTGTGTGTGTGTGTGTGTGTGTGTGTGTGTGTGTGCACCAGCTGGCCACCAGTTATTGCCCTCACTGGGAGAACTGGGTGTAAAAAGGATGGGGGAGGGGATTAAAAGGATGGATGTGGGATGAGTGAGGAAGAGGAGGAAGAGGAAAAGGAAAGATAAAAGAGAAGGAGAGGGGAAGTAAAAGATGAAGGGATTGAGTGGTGAGGGAAAAAAAATAAAAAGGAAAGAGGATGGATGGACGGCAGAGGAAGTAAAGAAGGATGAAAGGATGAGAAGGGAATGAGGAAAGGATAGAAGGATGAGAAGGGAATGAGGAAAGGATGAGAAGGAAGAAAGACTTGAGGGACGACAGGAAGGAAAGAAGGAAACAAAAGAAAAGAAAGAGTGATGCTGGTGGAGGAGGGAAGGAGGTGTCAATCAACACAGAGGGGTCGGAGGTCAGGAGGAGGAGGCGGGGCTACAAGCCAGGAAGCACAAATCCAGAAGAGGTCGCCACGCTTCTCATTACTCCTCCATCACACGGGGGGGGGGGGGGGGGGGGGGCAGACAAGGTTTAATAAGAGATGGACGGATGAAGAGGGTCACATGATTTATTCAGAGGAGGAAGGGGGGGGGGGGGGGGGGGGGGCAGGATTAAGAGAGAGAACTGCCACCTGAACCCCACACACCGGGTCGGGGGGGTTGAGAGGCTGTTAATTGTCACCAACACGACTTTAATCAGATTTCAGCTTTCGCACCAGACACACACACATAATCCTGTCCCTGGACACACACACACACACACACAGACACACACTCCTGTCCCTGGGGGGGGGGCACACACACACACACAGACACACACATAATCCTGTCCCATGGGGGGGGGGGTCTAAATCAGTTTCTGGCATGGAGGTGTGGTCATTAGCGCCAAATCCCACATGCTGGAGGGAAAACCCCCGACACACACACACACACACACACACACACACACACACACACACACACACACACACACACACACACACACACACACACACACACACACACACACACACACCTCCATCTCTATTAAAACCTCATAGTGGTCGTCTCCTCCCCTCCCTCTTTTACCACTGTTCCCTTCCTCCCTCGTTTCCTTCTTCCTTCCCACCTGAACCATTCATCTTCCTCTCTCTTCTATCCTCTTCTCTCCCCTCCTTTCTTGTTCCCTTCCTCCCGTCTCCTTCACCCCCTCTAACTCCCTTCTCTCATCCTCATCCCTTGTTACCTCCTTCCTCACCCCTTTCATGTCATTGTACTCCCTCCTATCTCCCTTCCACTCCTCAACCCTCCCCATCCTTCCTTATTCTGTTCTTTCTTTCCTTCCTTTGTTCCCTTGATCCCTCCTCTTGTTTCCTTCTTCCCACCCCCTCATCATCCTTCTTCATTTCCTTATACCCTTTCTTTATTTCCTTCGTCTCTCGCTTCCTTTATTCCTCTGTCCTATCCCTCTCCTTTAATCACTCATCCCTTGTTCCCTTTTTCTTCCTCATTTATTTTTTGCTCATTTCCCACTTATTTCCTTCCCTTCCCTCCTCACTCGTTACCTCCTCCCTCCCCTTCTCACATTGGGCCTCAGGCAACACATATGGCAGTCACGCTTCCCCACCATTAAGTAACACACACACACACACACACACACACACACACACACACACACACACACACACACACACACACACACACACACACACACACACACACACACACACACACACACACACACACACACACACACACACACACACACACACACACACACACACACACGTGTTCCCTGTTGCCTCGTCGTGGAGTCGAGGTCCTGCCACTCGTTTAGTCTTTCCTTTCCTTCCTTGTCTCCTTCTTTCCTTTCCTTGTCCTAGCTCCACCCCTTCCATTCATCCTTTCCTCCCCTCTCTCATCCCAGTAACTCTGCTCACTCTCCCTCCTTTTCTTTTCTTACTCATTGTCTCTCACTCTCTGTGCTCCAGAAAAAAGTGTGTGTGTGTGTGTTGGGGGGGGGGGGGGGGGGAATGAGTGGTTTCCAAGGCAACGGAGCCACACTGCCGCAGTGGATACGTAGGGGAGGTGGAGAGGGTGAGAATGAGAGTGTGAGTGAGTGTGAGTGTGTGTGTGGTTGTGAGTGAGTGAGTGTGAGTGTGTGTGAGTGAGTGAGTGTGAGTGTGTGTGGTTGTGTGTGTGTGTGAGTGTGTGTGGTTGTGTGTGAGTGAGTGAGTGAGTGTGAGTGTGTGTGAGTGTGTGTGGTTGTGTGTGAGTGAGTGAGTGTGAGTGTGTGTGAGTGTGTGTGGTTGTGTGTGTCTGAGTGTGTGTGGTTGTGTGTGTCTGAGTGTGTGTGGTTGTGTGTGTCAAACTTGACTCTGGCAGTCAAGAGAGTGAGCGAATTAAGGAAAGAAGAGCAAAGTGTGTGTGTGTAGTTTGTGTGTTTGTGTGCGTGTGTGTGAGTGTGTGTGTGTGTGTGTGTGTGTTTGTGTGCGTGTGCGTGTGTGTGAGTGAGTGAGTGTGTGAGTGTGAGTGAGTGTGTGAGTGTGTGTGAGTGTGTGTGTGTCAACACTATGAATGTCAAGAGCATTGCTGCAGTGCCAAGGGCAGAGAGACAATGCCAATGTTATCTCTCTCTCTCTCTCTCTGTGTTGTAAATGAAGTGCAGAGCGACATCATGTGTTCAGTTTAACAGGAGGAGGAGAAGAAGAGGAAGAAGAAGAAAAAGAGGAAGAAGATGAAGGAAGAGAAGAAGGAGAGGAAGAAGAAGAAGAAGAAGGAGAGACAGGCTGATGTACATCAGACACATCTATGTCTTGTTTAGTGTCTATGTGTCTCACACCCTGTTGGAGTGTGTGTGTGTGTGTGTGTGTGTGTGTGTGTGTGTGTGTGTGTGTGTGTGTGTGTGTGTGTGTGTACACTCAGATTACTGACACATTAAACACAGAGCAGCACCTTCCTCAGATGAAGACCATGTGAAGCGGCTAAAATGTCCAGAAACAAATCAAACAACAACGCAAAAGTCCCAGCATGCATTGCATCTGAGAGTGCAGCGGTTGGCGGGCCGCATCCGTCGCTGCCTTGCACACGGGCTCGAGGCAGCGACAGTGTGTGTGTGCGTGTGTGTGCTGACCTGAGATCAGCAGCTCCTGCTCCATCACTCCACATCCCAGAACCTCCATCCAGTCGCCCTGGAAACGCACCTCCATCTCAAAGGAGGGGTGAGTGAAGGGGAAGTAACAGTCGACCCACCGCACCTCCAGATCTGAGGAGGAGGGGTGGAAGAGGAGGAAGGAGAACAGTTCAGTGAAGTGAAGCTCCACCATCTCCACTTGAGGTCTCAGGTGTTCTCACCTTCTCCGAACAGCTGAGTGACGAGTCGAGTCAGAGTGAGTTTCAGGTTGAACTCCAGCAGCTTCACGGCCTCCAGAGAGTGAGTCTCCTGTTTCTGAGGCGTCCGCCGTCCTGCAGCCTCAAACAGGGACAAGTCCTGCCCGTGCTGCACCTCAGAGAACAGCTGGGGGTAGAGGACACGTCACAACACGAAAACATCTGTTAGTGGACATGAGGACATCTCCAGAGCTGGCTAGTTAGCTACCGAGCATCTCAAGAGCTGGCTAGTTCGCTACCGAGCATCTCAAGAGCTGGCTAGTTCGCTACCGAGCATCTCAAGAGCTGGCTAGTTCGCTACCGAGCATCTCAAGAGCTGGCTAGTTCGCTACCTAGCTTCTCCATCTCCAGAGCTGGCTAGTTCGCTACCTAGCTTCTCCATCTCCAGAGCTGCTAGTTAGCTACCGAGGATCTCAAAAGCTGGCTAGTTCACTACCTAGCTTCTCCATCTCCAGAGCTGGCTAGTTCGCTACCTAGCTTCTCCATCTTCAGAGCTGGCTAGTTAGCTACCGAGCATCTCAAGAGCTGGCTAGTTCGCTACCTAGCTTCTCCATCTCCAGAGCTGGCTAGTTCACTACCTAGCTTCTCCATCTCCAGAGCTGGCTAGTTAGCTACCTAGCTTCTCCATCTCCAGAACTGGCCAACTAACTTCTCCATCTCCAGAGCTGGCTATCTAGATAGCTGGACACCAGACTGCTATTGTGCCAATGCTTGGAAGCATGTTGGAATTAGCAAAGTAGCTCGCTAACTAGCCGACTGTAACAAGAGTACAATTAAACAACTTAATAAATGCATCCCCTCTCTCTTGTCACAGCGTCAGAAAGCAAATAGCTATGAACAGAAACCAATGTAGCATGAAAGAGTGAAATAGGGGAACGTGGTCTCCACCTCGTGGTTGGAGAAGAGGCGGACTCCCTCCATCTGGTGGAAGACGGGGTAGTGGCTGGCGTCGATCTCGTCCCGCCTGTAAACGTCTCCGACCAATAAGAAGGCGTCGAGTCCGGAGCTCACCAGCTCCCTCTGGTGGGCGGAGGTGTGGGCGCGGAGCATCGTCTTCCTGGAACAAATACTTCTGTACTTTAACCGCACGAAGATGAGAATACTTCTGTACTTTTACTACATGAAGATGAGAATACTTCTGTACTTTAACCACATTAAGATGAGAATACTTCTGTACTTTTACCACATTAAGATGAGAATACGTCTGTACTTTTACTACATGAAGATGAGAATACTTCTGTACTTTTACTACATATAGATGAGAATACTTCTGTACTTTTACTGCATTAAGATGAGAATACTTCTGTACTTTTACTACATGAAGATGAGAATACTTCTGTACTTTTACTACATGAAGATGAAAATACTTCTGTACTTTTACTACATGAAGATGAGAATACTTCTGTACTTTTACTACATGAAGATGAGAATACTTCTGTACTTTTACCACATTAAGATGAGAATACTTCTGTACTTTTACTACTTGAAGATGAGAATACTTCTGTACTTTTACTACTTGAAGATGAGAATACTTCTGTACTTTTACTACTTGAAGATGAGAATACTTCTGTACTTTTACTACATGAAGATGAGAATACTTCTGTACTTTTACTGCATTAAGATAAGAATACTTCTGTACTTTTACTACATGAAGATGAGAATACTTCTGTACTTTTACTACTTGAAGATGAGAATACTTCTGTACTTTTACTACTTGAAGATGAGAATACTTCTGTACTTTTACTACATGAAGATGAGAATACTTCTGTACTTTACTACATGAAGATGAGAATACTTTTGTACTTTTACTACATGAAGATGAGAATACTTCTGTACTTTTACTACTTGAAGATGAGAATACTTCTGTACTTTTACTACATGAAGATGAGAATACTTCTGTACTTTTACTACATGAAGATGAGAATACTTCTGTACTTTTACTACATGAAGATGAGAATACTTCTGTACTTTACTACATGAAGATGAGAATACTTTTGTACTTTTACTACATGAAGATGAGAATACTTCTGTACTTTTACTACTTGAAGATGAGAATACTTCTGTACTTTTACTACATGAAGATGAGAATACTTCTGTACTTTTACTACATGAAGATGAGAATACTTCTGTACTTTTACTACATGAAGATGAGAATACTTCTGTACTTTTACTACATGAAGATGAGAATACTTCTGTACTTTTACTGCATTAAGATGAGAATACTTCTGTACTTTTACTGCATTAAGATGAGAATACTTCTGTACTTTTACTACATGAAGATGAGAATACTTCTGTACTTTTACTACTTGAAGATGAGAATACTTCTGTACTTTTACTACATGAAGATGAGAATACTTCTGTACTTTTACTACATGAAGATGAGAATACTTTTGTACTTTTACTACATGAAGATGAGAATACTTCTGTACTTTTACTACTTGAAGATGAGAATACTTCTGTACTTTTACTACATGAAGATGAGAATACTTCTGTACTTTTACCACATTAAGATGAGAATACTTCTGTACTTTTACTACTTGAAGATGAGAATACTTCTGTACTTTTACTACTTGAAGATGAGAATACTTCTGTACTTTTACTACTTGAAGATGAGAATACTTCTGTACTTTTACTACTTGAAGATGAGAATACTTCTGTACTTTTACTACATGAAGATGAGAATACTTCTGTACTTTTACTGCATTAAGATAAGAATACTTCTGTACCTTTACTACATGAAGATGAGAATACTTCTGTACTTTTACTACTTGAAGATGAGAATACTTCTGTACTTTTACTACTTGAAGATGAGAATACTTCTGTACTTTTACTACTTGAAGATGAGAATACTTCTGTACTTTTACTACATGAAGATGAGAATACTTCTGTACTTTTACTACATGAAGATGAGAATACTTTTGTACTTTTACTACATGAAGATGAGAATACTTCTGTACTTTTACTACTTGAAGATGAGAATACTTCTGTACTTTTACTACATGAAGATGAGAATACTTCTGTACTTTTACTACATGAAGATGAGAATACTTCTGTACTTTTACTACATGAAGATGAGAATACTTCTGTACTTTTACTACATGAAGATGAGAATATTTCTGTACTTTTACTGCATTAAGATGAGAATACTTCTGTACTTTTACTGCATTAAGATGAGAATACTTCTGTACTTTTACTACATGAAGATGAGAATACTTCTGTACTTTTACTACTTGAAGATGAGAATACTTCTGTACTTTTACTACTTGAAGATGAGAATACTTCTGTACTTTTACTACATGAAGATGAGAATACTTCTGTACTTTTACTACTTGAAGATGAGAATACTTCTGTACTTTTACTACATGAAGATGAGAATACTTCTGTACTTTTACTACATGAAGATGAGAATACTTCTGTACTTTTACTACATGAAGATGAGAATACTTCTGTACTTTTACTACATGAAGATGAGAATACTTCTGTACTTTTACTACTTGAAGATGAGAATACTTCTGTACTTTTACTACTTGAAGATGAGAATACTTCTGTACTTTTACTACATGAAGATGAGAATACTTCTGTACTTTTACTACATGAAGATGAGAATACTTCTGTACTTTTACTACTTGAAGATGAGAATACTTTGGGTAAATTGAACAGGCGCAGAGATATTTAAATATTCACATTTACAAATGTTGCGTCCAAACAGAGAGCGACGACATCCCTACAGAAGAGGTGCATTATGGGTGGTGAGCGGCGCCACTCACCTGTTCAGGTAGTAGTTATCTCCTTTTTTCCTGCTGGGGTGGCCGGGCGGGATCAGCAAGCTGTCAATCAAACCACAGAAGAGATTTATATATATATATATATATATATATATATATATATATATATATATATGTTTACCAATTGTGTACCAATAGCTGACGGAGCTTCTGACCTGTCAAAGTTCTGCTCCACCGTGACCACCGGGCTCAGGTTATCATGAACGGAGAAGAGCGGGTTCCCCCACCGACCGACGTAAGCACTGTGAGACAGAGTCTTTGTTATTGATGAGCAGAGTAAACAAACAAATAAACAAACAAGTGACATAAACAAAAACAAGCTTAAACCCAAATAAACCTTGATACACTAATAACTGAGTACTTTTACTCAAGTGAAGTATAGTCAAAGGTATCTTGAGTATTTCCTTTCTTTCAATCATTTTATTTTTAAGTTTTTACAAGTGACATATTAACTCACATTACTAGACAACAACAACAACAAAAACAACAACTCTACAGAAGGTTAAAGGAGTTTCATGTTCCTATAAAGAAGTCATTTTAAAGCCAGTTTTAACCTCAACTAGTCTCCACACTCATAACTCTTGAAGTGGGCAGAACACAACACATACTGTTACTGCAATACCCTGCTAAACCACAGTATTTGTACTTCTACTAATACTCTGAATATGTGTGTTTCATGTTGTAAGTCTCTAGAGACTGGAGAAGTGAAAGAGACAACAAAAGAGTGAGAAGCAGCGTTGACGTAAAGTAGCCGTTGATCTCCTTGTTTGGGAATTACCCAGCAGCCCTTGCTGCCGTCCTGCTTACTACGCTGTGACAAGAGTGTGCGGATGAAGCATTACATTGTTAAAATTCACTCCTTTAGCGACTGGCTAGTTAGCTAGATATATTGCTAATTCCACCATGCATTCAAGCTGCACTGGTCATGGAAGATTAGCGCAAAAGGGGAACATTTTCTGCCAGAAATCTCCTTAATTGAAAGCAAAGGAGGTTTAGCTGGTTTGGGTTAAAGAGTTGAAGTTCAGAAGCGTTGACCTTGGAAGTATTGGAGCTCTAAATGTTGGTATTTAGGAGCTGATTGAGTCAAAACAAGATGGAGGACATCACCTGTACTCAAAGCGTACCTGTAGAAGTGAGCTTTGATCCGCTCCTTGATCAGCCACAGAGGATGATGGGATTGGTTGTGGAGGTTGAGGCCGACCTTTGCCAAGATCCTCGGTGTGACGTTGGTGAAGTCATCTCGCGGGTAGGAGTGGCCCAATACTGCCACAGAGTCCTGACCAATCACGGGCGGAGGGGCGGGGCCATCTGTGCTGAGGCGTCTGCATGATAGTGTGCCGCTATTGGCCGAGAGGGTTGACAGGCAGCAGCGACGGCGCAGAGGGAGGGGTGGGCATTGTAGGAGGGGGCGGAGCGAGGAGAGGGGGTTGTTGAGGAGTCTCATGATGATTGGCCCATGGAGCTAGAAAGACATTAGAGAGAGAGATTGGAATATAATAAGTCTATGCTTCATGTGTTAAAGCTGCATTCTCTCTCCTGACCACCAGGGGCGACTCCTCTGGTTGTATAGAAGTCTATGCTTCATGTGTTAAAGCTGAATTCTCTCTCCTGACCACCAGGGGGCGACTCCTCTGGTTGTATAGAAGTCTATGCTTCATGTGTTAAAGCTGCATTCTCTCTCCTGACCACCAGGGGGCGACTCCTCTGGTTGTATAGAAGTCTATGCTTCATGTGTTAAAGCTGCATTCTCTCTCCTGACCACCAGGGGCGACTCCTCTGGTTGTATAGAAGTCTATGCTTCATGTGTTAAAGCTGCATTCTCTCTCCTGACCACCAGGGGGCTACTCCTCTGGTTGTATAGAAGTCTATGCTTCATGTGTTAAAGCTGCATTCTCTCTCCTGACCACCAGGGGGCGACTCCTCTGGTTGTATAGAAGTCTACGCTTCATGTGTTAAAGCTGCATTTTCTCTCCTGACCACCAGGGGGTGACTCCTCTGGTTGTATAGAAGTCTATGCTTCATGTGTTAAAGCTGCATTCTCTCTACTGACCACCAGGGGGCGACTCCTCTGGTTGTATAGAAGTCTATGCTTCATGTGTTAAAGCTGCATTCTCTCTCCTGACCACCAGGGGGCGACTCCTCTGGTTGTATAGAAGTCTATATAAATGACTCTACTTCTCTTGATGTATTCCCTCAGTAAACATTGTAAACATTAGTTTTTGGTCTCAATCTCTAGTTTCAAGTCTTCTTCAATACAGAATGATGTTCATTTAGTAAAGTATGGACATTTAGAGTCAAACAGACCATAAAGCAGGGGATGCTTTAGGGGCTACAAGGTGATTGACAGTGAAAAGCTCTGGTTGGTCTGTTGGGATCTTGATCACGTGATCGACAGTACCTAAATCTTTTAAATTTTTTCGCCTATTTGTCACTAAATCCACTTGCAGCCAACATTCAACACGATGATTCACGAGCGTTTGTGTCACCTGATGCAGGTAAAGTCTCTCTTAGCTCCGTGTTTGGTCTCCACCACCTTCTGGAGGGAAATATCCGTCTCTTGAGCTCAACTCGCCGGCCTGATGCTGGTCGGACGTCAGAGTTATCGCCTCAGTCGGCGGCAGAGAGACAAAACGAGCCGGACGTAAATCAGAGACGATCTTAAAAACAAAAACGTAGCAGCTTCTCGCGGAGGTCAGAAATCAGTAATTAGTTTATAAATCGCAAAAATGGGCAAAAAAAAACAAATAACAAAAAAGGTGAGCCGGCTCACTTTGTCTCATCTTTCTCACTCGGTCCTGTTCCCTCGTTCCATCATTCACCCTCTGACAGGAGACGAGACAATCGCCCTTTCATCTGCCCCCCTCAAATATTTACACACACACACACACACACACACACACACACACACACACACACACACACACACACACACACACACACACACACACACACACACACACACACACACACACACACACACACACACACACACACACACACACACACACACACACACACACACACACACACACACACACACACACGAGACAAAGGGGTGTTGCATTGCAGTGGCATTGCAGCAAAATGGATTATTGTTCCTAAACCCATGAAGATTTTATCTCTGCTGCTG
>NC_046985.1:1262500-1270000 GCF_009769545.1 Cyclopterus lumpus | reverse complement strand
AGGAAACACACAACGTCCAACTGCTCTGTTCTCTACCTGTGCATGTACTCCGTTCTCTTCCTGTTCAGGTACTCCGTTCTCTACCTGTTCAGGTACTCTGTTCTCTACCTGTTCAGGTACTCTGTTCTCTACCTGTTCAGGTACTCTGTTCTCTTCCTGTTCAGGTACTCTGTTCTCTACCTGTTCAGGTACTCTGTTCTCTTCCTGTTCAGGTACTCTGTTCTCTACCTGTTCAGGTACTCTGTTCTCTTCCTGTTCAGGTACTCTGTTCTCTTCCTGTTCAGGTACTCTGTTCTCTACCTGTTCAGGTGCTCTGTTCTCTACCTGTTCAGGTACTCTGTTCTCTACCTGTTCAGGTACTCTGTTCTCTTCCTGTTCAGGTACTCTGTTCTCTTCCTGTTCAGGTACTCTGTTCTCTACCTGTTCAGGTGCTCTGTTCTCTTCCTGTTCAGGTACTCTGTTATCTTCCTGTTCAGGTACTCTGTTCTCTACCTGTTCAGGTGCTCTGTTCTCTACCTGTTCAGGTACTCTGTTCTCTTCCTGTTCAGGTACTCTGTTCTCTTCCTGTTCAGGTACTCTGTTCTCTACCTGTTCAGGTGCTCTGTTCTCTTCCTGTTCAGGTACTCTGTTCTCTTCCTGTTCAGGTACTCTGTTCTCTTCCTGTTCAGGTACTCTGTTCTCTTCCTGTTCAGGTGCTCTGTTCTCTTCCTGTTCAGGTACTCTGTTCTCTACCTGTTCAGGTGCTCTGTTCTCTACCTGTTCAGGTACTCTGTTCTCTACCTGTTCAGGTACTCTGTTCTCTTCCTGTTCAGGTACTCTGTTCTCTTCCTGTTCAGGTACTCTGTTCTCTTCCTGTTCAGGTACTCTGTTCTCTTCCTGTTCAGGTGCTCTGTTCTCTTCCTGTTCAGGTACTCTGTTCTCTACCTGTTCAGGTGCTCTGTTCTCTACCTGTTCAGGTACTCTGTTCTCATACACACATATGAAACTAACTGGTGTCGACACAGGAACTATTTCTCAGGTTTCCTCAGTCTGACAGACGTCTCAATTAATCCACTCAAGATTCACTTCCTCGACCAATCAAACGCCTTCGAACGGAGAACTCATGGCTCGTGTCCAAAATCCACTCACTCACTATCGGCAAAAGGATTTTCCCCTAATTAAATCAATAAACACGGTTTGTCACATTAAATCTGTTTAATCTTTCTTCACTTTTTATATCTTTAAAAAGCAAGAGACAACCTCCAGCGTGGCTTCCGGCAACTGGCCATCATCTCCACACCTGCACCTCATCTCCGACACCTGTCTCCAATCACATCATCAAGTCCTCCATGTTACAACACCCTGGCTTCCCTCTCTCCAGTTGCCAGATTATTGTACCATCTGTACTGGTCTTGTTAGACCTTAGTGCTGATAAAGGACTCATCTCTGTACTGGTCTTGTTAGACCTTAGTGCTGATAAAGGACTCATCTCTGTACTGGTCTTGTTAGACCTTAGTGCTGATAAAGGACTCATCTCTGTACTGGTCTTGTTAGACCTTAGTGCTGATAAAGGACTCATCTCTGTACTGGTCTTGTTAGACCTTAGTGCTGATAAAGGACTCATCTCCGTACTGGTCTTGTTAGACCTTAGTGCTGATAAAGGACTCATCTCCGTACTGGTCTTGTTAGACCTTAGTGCTGATAAAGGACTCATCTCCGTACTGGTCTTGTTAGACCTTAGTGCTGATAAAGGACTCATCTCTGTACTGGTATTGTTAGACCTTAGTGCTGATAAAGGACTCATCTCCGTACTGGTCTTGTTAGACCTTAGTGCTGATAAAGGACTCATCTCTGTACTGGTATTGTTAGACCTTAGTGCTGATAAAGGACTCATCTCCGTACTGGTCTTGTTAGACCTTAGTGCTGATAAAGGACTCATCTCTGTACTGGTATTGTTAGACCTTAGTGCTGATAAAGGACTCATCTCCGTACTGGTCTTGTTAGACCTTAGTGCTGATAAAGGACTCATCTCTGTACTGGTATTGTTAGACCTTAGTGCTGATAAAGGACTCATCTCCGTACTGGTCTTGTTAGACCTTAGTGCTGATAAAGGACTCATCTCTGTACTGGTATTATTAGACCTTAGTGCTGCGTTCGACACCATTGATCATGACATCATTACACAGACTGGATCAGTCGATTGGCATTTCAGGTACCGCACTAAGTTGGTTTAAATCCTATTTATCAGATCGATCTCAGTTTGTATTTGTAGACGATGAAGCCTCAATGACTACCAACGTTAATCACGGAGTTCCACAAGGTTCTGTGCTTGGACCAATTTTATTTACCTTATATATGCTTCCTTTGGGCAACATTATCAGGAAACACTGCATAAACTTTCATTGCTATGCAGATGATACTCAATTATATCTATGGATCAAACCAGAGGAGACCAACCAGCTCGCTAAAATTCAAGAATGTCTTAAAGACATAAAAACATGGATGATCTGCAACTTCCTGATGTTAAACTCAGACAAAACTGAAGTTATTTTACTGGCCCTGAACACCTCAGAGATCAATTATCTGGTGATGTGGTTTCTGTAGATGGCATTGCCCTGGCATCCAACACCACTGTAAAGAATCTCTAGTTATCTTTGACCCAGACTTGTCCTTTAACTCCACGTTAAGCAAATCTCAAGGATTGCATTTTTTCATGTACGTAACATTTTAAAAATCAGGCACATCTTGTCTCAAAAAGATGCAGAAAAGCTGGTTCACACGTTTGTTACTTCCAGACTATATTACTGCAACTCCTTATTATCAGGCTGCTCTAATAAGTCTCTTAAGTCCCTCCAGTTGATCCAGAATGCTGACTTCTCGTCTCAGAGGGTCCATTGGACCTGGAGGTGCCTGATGGTGGTCCTGGGTCCTTGCCCCTGCTTCCTGCATCCAGCCCCTGGCCTAGACTTGGCCTCCTTCCCAATGGCCCTGCCTCCTTCGCGATGCCTCCTGCCATTTTGGGCTATACAAAATAAATAAATAAATAAATAAATATATATATATATATATATATATATATATATATATATATATATATATATATACATATATATGTGTGTGTGTGTGTGTGTTATAAAGCCACTGGATAAACAGCGATCAGAGACCCTGACAGGATTCAGACCGAACGCTCCACTGAGACGAGCAGGAAATCCTCGTTTATTGATCCGCCCGTCAGTCAGCTGGCTCTGCAGGGACACGCGCCGGTACTGCTATACTTGTGAGGACACATAATCCATCCAGTAAAACACAGCGGAGTTCTTACGGTTGACGGTTGATCGGACAGAAGAAGGTATTGATCGATTGAGTCAAAGGGATGAATGTATTTTCTCTACTTCCTGTGGAACCTGAGTTTGGACACGGAGGTGGAAGGACGCGTCGATCCATCTGCAACTATTTTGATAAGAGATTAAACATTTCAGTATTTGTTGGATGGGTGCATTTCTTCTCCTGCTTCATATAATACAACATGTGGTCCTCACAAAGACACACAGCCTCATTTGATGTCATCCATTGAGTTTTTACCAACAGACACACTATGTGGTCCCCATCAGCATGTACCTAAACACACACACACACACACAGCAGTGCCATTGACCTTTACACTAAAAGACAGCAGGAGATCAACACACAGGAAGTGTCTCTGACCTTTCACACATCCACTGCTAAAGAGCATACTGTACACACACACACACACTCTGACTCAAACTGCCCTGGAGGTCAAAGGTCAGATCACACGAGCAGAGAGCCACCTCGACCGTTCAGCCTCTGAGTACACAAAGTACTTGAGTAAATGTAAAGGGACACTTTAAAGGGACATTTAGAGGCTGTGTGTGTGTTTGTGTGTGTGTGTGTGATTGTGATTACATTGTGTGTATTTAGGTACATGCTGATGGGGACCACATATGCTAAAGGGACATTTAGAGGTACATTTAAACTTGATTACTTTTACTGTATTTGAGTATATAAAATAAATCGTAAATCGTTTTGGCCCAGAAGAGGCGGGTCCAAGAAGCAGTTTAGCCAATCAGCGTCCTAAAATAGATTCAGCTTTGGGCCAAAGTCTTCTGGCCCAAAAGATGAGCGTTCTCGTCAGGCACTTTAACGACATGACAACGGCCAGCGCGAGGACTTCTCTTCCAAGAAGACCCGACCCGCTAAAATCTCTCCTCCAAGACCTGTTTGAGAGAAGAACTTTGGCGGAGAAACTACATGTAGAACAGCTGGACCCAGATCCACTTCACAAGAAGACAACAGACTGGCTGGAAGGGAAGCAGGAAGGTTCTGTAGAGACCAGTACACCAGGAAGGTTTAGAAGCTTCTGTAGAGACCGGTACACCAGGAAGGTTTAGAAGCTTCTATAGAGACCGGTACACCAGGAAGGTTTAGAAACTTCTATAGAGACTAGTTCACCAGGAAGGTTTGGAAGCTTCTGTAGAGACCAGTACACCAGGAAGGTTTAGAAGCTTCTGTAGAGACCGGTACACCAGGAAGGTTTAGAAGCTTCTATAGAGACCGGTACACCAGGAAGGTTTAGAAACTTCTATAGAGACTAGTTCACCAGGAAGGTTTGGAAGCTTCTGTAGAGACCAGTACACCAGGAAGGTTTGGAAGCTTCTGTAGAGACTAGTTCACCAGGAAGGTCTGGAAGCTTCTGTAGAGACCGGTACACCAGGAAGGTTTGGAAGCTTCTGTAGAGACCGGTCCACCAGGAAGGTTTAGAAGCTTCTGTAGAGACCGGTACACCAGGAAGGTTTAGAACCTTCTGTAGAGACCGGTACACCAGGAAGGTTTGGAAGCTTCTGGAGAGACCGGTACACCAGGAAGGTTTAGAAGCTTCTGTAGAGACCGGTACACCAGGAAGGTTTAGAAGCTTCTGTAGAGACCGGTACACCAGAAAGGTTCTGTAGAGACCGGTACACCAGGAAGGTTTAGAAGCTTCTATAGAGACCGGTCCACCAGGAAGGTTTGGAAGGTTCTGTAGAGACCGGTACACCAGGAAGGTTTAGAAGCTTCTGTAGAGACCGGTCCACCAGGAAGGTTTGGAAGGTTCTGTAGAGACCGGTACACCAGGAAGGTTTAGAAGCTTCTGTAGAGACTAGTACACCAGGAAGGTTTGGAAGGTTCTGTAGAGACCGGTACACCAGGAAGGTTTAGAAGCTTCTGTAGAGACCGGTCCACCAGGAAGGTTTGGAAGCTTGTGTAGAGACCGGTACACCAGGAAGGTTTAGAAGCTTCTGTAGAGACCGGTACACCAGGAAGGTTTGGAAGGTTCTGTAGAGACCGGTACACCAGGAAGGTTTGGAAGCTTCTATAGAGACCGGTACACCAGGAAGGTTTAGAAGCTTCTGTAGAGACCGGTCCACCAGGAAGGTTTAGAACCTTCTGTAGAGACCGGTACACCAGGAAGGTTTAGAAGGTTCTGTAGAGACCGGTACACCAGGAAGGTGTAGAAGCTTCTATAGAGACCGATACACCAGGAAGGTTTAGAACCTTCTGTAGAGACCGGTCCACCAGGAAGGTTCTGTAGAGACCGGTACACCAGGAAGGTTTGGAAGCTTCTATAGAGACCGGTACACCAGGAAGGTTTAGAAGCTTCTGTAGAGACCGGTCCACCAGGAAGGTTTAGAAGCTTCTGTAGAGACCGGTACACCAGGAAGGTTTAGAACCTTCTGTAGAGACCGGTCCACCAGGAAGGTTTAGAAGGTTCTGTAGAGACCGGTACACCAGGAAGGTTTGGAAGCTTCTGGAGAGACCGGTACACCAGGAAGGTTTGGAAGCTTCTGTAGAGACCGGTCCACCAGGAAGGTTTAGAAGGTTCTGTAGAGACCGGTCCACCAGGAAGGTTTAGAAGGTTCTGTAGAGACCAGTACACCAGGAAGGTTTGGAAGCTTCTGGAGAGACCGGTACACCAGGAAGGTTTAGAAGGTTCTGTAGAGACTAGTACACCAGGAAGGTTTGGAAGCTTCTGTAGAGACCGGTACACCAGGAAGGTTTAGAAGCTTCTGGAGAGACTAGTTCACCAGGAAGGTTTGGCTAGCAACACTAGAATACATGTCAAATATTGAACTATAAAGTATAAATGCGTGTTTGATACTTTCTTTGCATTGAATCATACTGGGATGTTTGTGAAATTGATTGGATGGCCTTACCAAAAAACATTTCCACCAACTGGGTCTTAATACTTCTACTACAGTAAAGGGGATGTGAACCCCTACAAAGCAGCCGTCACTACCTGAGTCTCTGTGTCCACAGACGTCTCTCACTCCTCTCTGGAGACTTGACACAGACCTACAGGACTTAAATGAACCGTCACCCTGATCCCGGACCTCAAAACCCTCACCGATCCAGTCCTGGACCTCCTGCAGGTCGCCGACAGAACCAACGTGGACCTCCATGAGAACACTGACTCTATTCTGACTGTTTGTTTGTTTCTGGTTGTTTTCATTTGTTTATCTTATTCACATTCTGTCACCTGGTGAGACCACCTGACAGAAAGGTCACGTGCACAGCAGCACCACGTGCATGCACGATAACATACAGGCATGTGTAAGGATATTCCTGAGGCGTCATGGTGCAGTTTGACTCACTAAGACACATTTAAAACCGGCTCACTTTAAAGCTGCGGCAGAGCAGCTGACTTGCTCACCCATAACAGAACCTTTCATAGGGGAAAACAGCGCGTGCGAGGCCCTCCTGCTGCCGCATTGGGTCCCACAGTCCGCCGCTTGAGCCTCTCAACATTAAAACGCGTCCTACGTGTGTTAATGTGCACTTTTTAAGAGGTTAACACGAGCAAATATAACTCACCTTCTGCCACTCTCCGGCGCTGAGTTGCTGTTCAGTCGCCGGGGACGCGCCCGCGTTCGCGCTGGACTTTAAAGTCTTCAAAGTTCATTAAGCATATTTGTTTTTACTTTTTTTAATGACGGTAGCTTGTTTTAATACGGATGTGATTTTAAAATAATTAATGCCGGCGGATACTAAGATAAGACGACGTGGTATTTCTGTGCAGGCGCTCCGTGGACGCGCGTCACCGAGGGTCCTGCGGAGGGGCTTCATACGCGGACGCGCAGCGGCGTCGCGAGCAGAGCGACATCATGGCGGCGTCCGGGCGAGCGCAGGTGATCTCTCTGTACAGAGCGATGCTGACGGAGAGCCAGAGGTTCCCCTCGTACAACTACAGGTGAGCGATGACGTCGACTGGTCCCGACACACCTGGCGGCCCCTTTGAAGGGGCTGTCAGTAGCGGCAAGAGATGCTCACGTGGTAGCTGTGTTTGTTTACATAACTGTTGTTCAATATGGTGGAAGTACTTATACTACCCAATGTACTTATACTACCCAGTGGAAGTACTTATACTACCCAGTGGAAGTACTTATACTACCCAGTGGAAGTACTTATACTACCCAATGTACTTATACCACCCAGTGGAAGTACTTATACTACCCAATGTACTTATAC
>NC_046985.1:1220000-1257500 GCF_009769545.1 Cyclopterus lumpus | reverse complement strand
CGTCTCGTCTTGGTTTATGGTGGTCTCGTCTTGGTTTTTGGTCGTCTCGTCTTGGTTTTTGGTCGTCTCGTCTTGGTTTTTGGTCGTCTCGTCTTGGTTTTTGGTCGTCTCGTCTTGGTTTTTGGTCGTCTCGTCTTGGTTTTTGGTCGTCTCGTCTTGGTTTATGGTGGTCTCGTCTTGGTTTTTGGTAGTCTCCTCTTGGTTTATGGTCGTCTCCTCTTGGTTTTTGGTGGTCTTGGTTTTTGGTGGTCTCGTCTTGGTTTTTGGTGGTCTTGGTTTTTGGTGGTCTCGTCTTGGTTTTTGGTGGTCTTGGTTTTTGGTGGTCTCATCTTGGTTTATGGTCGTCTCCTCTTGGTTTTTGGTGGTCTTGGTTTTTGGTGGTCTCGTCTTGGTTTTTGGTGGTCTTGGTTTTTGGTGGTCTCGTCTTGGTTTTTGGTCGTCTCCTCTTGGTTTTTGGTGGTCTTGGTTTTTGGTGGTCTCGTCTTGGTTTTTGGTCGTCTCCTCTTGGTTTTTGGTGGTCTTGGTTTTTGGTGGTCTCGTCTTGGTTTTTGGTCGTCTCCTCTTGGTTTTTGGTGGTCTTGGTTTTTGGTGGTCTCGTCTTGGTTTTTGGTGGTCTCATCTTGGTTTATGGTCGTCTCCTCTTGGTTTTTGGTGGTCTTGGTTTTTGGTGGTCTCGTCTTGGTTTTTGGTGGTCTTGGTTTTTGGTCGTCTCCTCTTGGTTTTTGGTCGTCTCCTCTTGGTTTTTGGTGGTCTTGGTTTTTGGTGGTCTCGTCTTGGTTTTTGGTCGTCTCGTCTTGGTTTTTGGTCGTCTCCTCTTGGTTTTTGGTCGTCTCCTCTTGGTTTTTGGTGGTCTTGGTTTTTGGTGGTCTCGTCTTGGTTTTTGGTCGTCTCGTCTTGGTTTTTGGTCGTCTCGTCTTGGTTTTTGGTCATCTCCTCTTGGTTTTTGGTCGTCTCCTCTTGGTGACAGTGAAGGTGGAGCTAAGTATAACCAAACGTTGAATTAGAATGTTTAGGCAATCGCAATGTTACAATTAACTTCCTTGCAGTGAAAACACTTTGTAAAATTGGTTAAAGTTGTAAGACAATAACGGTTAACTCCCTGATCGACACCTTTAACCCTGAAGAGAGCTCTAGATTTAATGAATCTGAGGTTCAGCATTTATCGGGTGAAGCAGCTCAACTCTCTGACCGGACGTTTAAACCACAAAAGAGCCAAATAGGGTGAAGAAAAGTCCTTTGTCTTCAGATTGGGAAACACTGAGCTTCTCCCCAGAAGTCGTTTATAGAAACACAGATTTAATGAACGGTAAATTAAATCCCTGACTGCTGCAGTATCTCTGCAGACTTTCAAACCCAGTTCATTCTGCTCACGTTGTCTTTTCTCTTCTGTCAGTTAATCAGAGAAATATGTCATTTGATTTCATGTTGAGCAGCGAGGTGCTTAAAAGAACATTTACACTGCTGAATAAATAGTGAAAAGAAGGTTTTTATGGTAAACAGCTTGAGCTTTACACACTTACAAGCACACAGAGTGATATTTGATCACTCTGTTGGCTTCGCTTTACAAAGGTTAACGTATTACCTGAATCACCTGCAGCTTTAGAAGAAGCATGAATAAGTGTCTCTACTTTACTCTCAGGATATTATTGTTGATAAACAAGTTTTTTTTGCCTCGTGCTGTCAGACACATAATCACTGAAACTGGAACATTCCTGCGTAACAACAGTGAACGTCCTTTTCTCCGGCTTAATGAAGTGCGTTTACATTATGAGTTCTGAGTTTCCTCTTCAGTTAATAGCAGGATGCTTCTGATGGATCACGAGCAGCTGCTGCTGATCCCGTTGAAGACGATCTGATATCTGAAAGCAAAAGTTTCAACATGGGAGCAAACCATATGATACCAAAGCTATAAAGTGTGCTGACTGATCTGAGATCAGCTCCGTGAATCCAACCATCACTGAGATACTGAAGAAGGCTTTAGCTAACGCTCTAGAGATGGAGAAGCTAACTAAAGCTCTATAGATGGAGAAGCTAACTAAAGCTCTATAGATGGAGAAGCTAACTAAAGCTCTATAGATGGAGAAGCTAACTAAAGCTCTATAGATGGAGAAGCTAACTAAAGCTCTATAGATGGAGAAGCTAACTAAAGCTCTATAGATGGAGAAGCTAACTAAAGCTCTATAGATGGAGAAGCTAACTGAAGCTCTATAGATGGAGAAGCTAACTAAAGCTCTATAGATGGAGAAGCTAACTGAAGCTCCAGAGATGGAGAAGCTAACTAAATAACTGAAGCTCTAGAGATGGAGAAGCTAACTAAATAACTGAAGCTCCAGAGATGGAGAAGCTAACTAAATAACTAAAGCTCCAGAGATGGAGAAGCTAACTAAATAACTGAAGCTCCAGAGATGGAGAAGCTAACTAAATAACTAAAGCTCCAGAGATGGAGAAGCTAACTAAATAACTGAAGCTCTAGAGATGGAGAAGCTAACTAAATAACTGGATGCATCTGTTGAGTTCATACCGTAATAACTGTCCGACAACACAACGAACCAACGACGTGTTTACTGACGCAGGAGATCGGATGTGAAATCCCAGTTTTCTTCTCTGACGCAGTTTCATCTCCATTTGGGGGAAACCAGAGATTTTGGGGAAAGCCTGAACCAGACAGGAGCTGAAAAGTAGGGCAACACCCTCCCCCTCCTCCCCCTCCTCCTCCTCCTCCTCTTCATCTCACTCCTCCTCTTCATCTCACTCTTTCCCCACTTGTGTTATTTTCTCCCCTCCTCTTCTTCCTCCTCATCTCACTCCTCCTCTTCATGTCTTTGGATCTGTTGGAAATCCCCAGCCTTCCTCCCTTGGTCGCTGTAAAAATCCTCCTGTTGATGTTTCCTGCCCGGCGGCCGCTGGAAGTCGCGGTAACGCACTCGTCCTGGAGGTGACTCCGGACTGCCGAGCACAAGGTGGAGCTGCCCAGGTGGATAGAAACGGATCCCCGTAAAACACGACTCTGAGGCAGGGAAGGAAACCCGGAATCCGAGTCTGGCTCGAGGGCACAAGTGTAAAAGAGTCGTGATATCATCCGCGTGTGTGTGTGTGTGTGTGTGTGTGTGTGTGTGTGTGTGTGTGTGTGTGTGTGTGTGTGTGTGTGTGTGTGTGTGTGTGTGTGTGTGTGTGTGTGTGTGTGTGTGTGTGTGTGTGTGTGTGTGTGTGTGTGTGTGTGTGTGTGTGTGTGTGTGTGTGTGTGTGTGTGTGTGTGTGTGTGTGTGTGTGTGTGTGTGTGTGTGTGTGTGTGTGTGTGTGTGTGTGTGTGTGTGTGTGTGTGTGTGTGTGTGTGTGTGTGTGTGTGTGTGTGTGTTTAGTTTGAGTTCTTCAGAAATGAGTATTTTAGTTCACAAACACATCATTTTAAAGATGAATGAAAACATCAACTAGATAATTTAAAAAAAACACATTTTAGTTTCTAGTGAAACTCAAACGAGCTTAACAACCACTTTAATTAGCTTTCGACAACATTATATTCTGTGCTCGGTACGGGTTGAACTTAGTCCTGTTGTCTTGATTAAAAAAACTTTTTAAATTACTGCCGTTAAAAGAAAGTCACAAAGAGTCTAAACCTGAAAGTGGAGAAGTTTTCAATACGATCAATTAAATCAGTTCGGAACAAACTTATTTTCGTCACAATTTCTTCTATGAAACATTACTTTGAGTTGTAAAAAATTAAGTTCAATACAATTTTAATTACAGCATTTTTCTTCTATTCTTAGAAGCCTGGGTGTGATGCAATGATACTCTATCCTACCCACACACACACACACACACACACACACACACACACACACACACTCGGCATGATGCAAGCCATTGACTGAAGAAGGCAATGTGATGTAAGGACAAAGGGAGGAGGAAGAAGTGAAGAAGAGGAGGTGAGGAAGATGAAATGATTCGCGGTGTATCGGTTCTGAGAGTTCACTACGGTCCACATGACCCCTGAAGAAGAAGAAGAAGAAGAAGTTCTATAGACTCATGAAACGCGGCTCAAAAACGCGGCTCAATTTCTTCTTTCCCAGTAAAAAGGTGGTAAAATACTTTGTCAGGTTTCAGGTCGAATAACTTGTGTTCCTGAAGTTCCGTGACTCGTAATAATTCTGATTCCCTACGAGGAGCAAGCGTCGGTCTCCAGAACCCTGCGTGGGGTTCCCTACACTTCCTGGTTCATGATAACGCACACGTGTGTTGGACAGAGAAACCCCAAACCACCGAGGGACTAGAGCAACGTTAGAACCAAAGACACCGAGGGACTAGAGCAACGTTAGAACCAAAGACACCGAGGGACTAGAGCAACGTTAGAACCAAAGACACCGAGGGACTAGAGCAACGTTAGAACCAAAGACACCGAGGGACTAGAGCAACGTTAGAACCAAAGACACAGAGGGACTAGAGCAACGTTAGAACCAAAGACACCGAGGGACTAGAGCAACGTTAGAACCAAAGACACCGAGGGACTAGAGCAACGTTAGAACCAAAGACACAGAGGGACTAGAACGTTAGAACCAAAGACACAGAGGGACTAGAGCAACGTTAGAACCAAAGACACCGAGGGACTAGAGCAACGTTAGAACCAAAGACACAGAGGGACTAGAGCAACGTTAGAACCAAAGACACTGAGGGACTAGAGCAATGTTAGAACCAAAGACACCGAGGGACTAGAGCAACGTTAGAACCAAAGACACAGAGGGACTAGAGCAACGTTAGAACCAAAGACACCGAGGGACTAGAGCAACGTTAGAACCAAAGACACCGAGGGACTAGAGCAACGTTAGAACCAAAGACACCGAGGGACTAGAGCAACGTTAGAACCAAAGACACAGAGGGACTAGAGCAACGTTAGAACCAAAGACACCGAGGGACTAGAGCAACGTTGGAACCAAAGACACAGAGGGACTAGAACAACGTTAGAACCAAAGACACCGAGGGACTAGAGCAACGTTAGAACCAAAGACACAGAGGGACTAGAGCAACGTTAGAACCAAAGACACAGAGGGACTAGAGCAACGTTAGAACCAAAGACACAGAGGGACTAGAGCAATGTTAGAACCAAAGACACCGAGGGACTAGAGCAACGTTAGAACCAAAGACACAGAGGGACTAGAGCAACGTTAGAACCAAAGACACCGAGGGACTAGAGCAACGTTAGAACCAAAGACACCGAGGGACTAGAGCAACGTTAGAACCAAAGACACAGAGGGACTAGAGCAACGTTAGAACCAAAGACACCGAGGGACTAGAGCAACGTTGGAACCAAAGACACAGAGGGACTAGAACAACGTTAGAACCAAAGACACCGAGGGACTAGAGCAACGTTAGAACCAAAGACACCGAGGGACTAGAGCAACGTTAGAACCAAAGACACAGAGGGACTAGAGCAACGTTAGAACCAAAGACACAGAAGGACTAGAGCAACGTTAGAACCAAAGACACAGAGGGACTAGAGCAATGTTAGAACCAAAGACACTGAGGGACTAGAGCAACGTTAGAACCAAAGACACCGAGGGACTAGAGCAACGTTAGAACCAAAGACACAGAGGGACTAGAACAACGTTAGAACCAAAGACACCGAGGGACTAGAGCAACGTTAGAACCAAAGACACCGAGGGACTAGAGCAACGTTAGAACCAAAGACACCGAGGGACTAGAGCAACGTTAGAACCAAAGACACCGAGGGACTAGAGCAACGTTAGAACCAAAGACACAGAGGGACTAGAGCAACGTTAGAACCAAAGACACCGAGGGACCGTATGCGCAAGATCCCGCACTAAAAGGACCCGCCTGTCATTGTGCTTTCAGTCGGTAGAAGCGCAGGCGTTGGGAATTGGACCCTCAGTGTGTTGGCGGTCTGAACTGAAGCTGACCCTGAACGCACCGCTCTGCTGCGGCTGGTTTGTGTTCGCTAACGAGGCCCCGAACCGTCTGTTCCTGAACAACCCGGCGCTTCCTGTGATGCGTCATAGGAACCTTTTCTCTTTCAGCTTCTGGGTTGTTGTTGTTGTTTTAACTCTCAAACGAACCGCACGGTCGTTTAAATAAATGAAGAACGGTGGAGCAGAACGTCTCGTAGCGCCGGAGCTCCGTTAGCGTGACGGGAAGTGAAGAACGAGGAGAGAATAAACGTCACCGCACGGGCAGTTCATAACCAGCGAGCCTCCTCTTCCTCCTTTTCATCTCCCTCTTCCTCCTCCTCGCCGTTTCTCGGTGCGACGGACTGAAACGGGAGATCACAGCGAGGGAAGTCCACACACACACACACACACACACACACACACACACACACACTCTCTCTGTCAGCTCAGTTTGCCTTCATCTCTTCTGGCTCTCTAATTAGTGTGTGCTCAGAGTGGAAAGAATTAAGGTTAAAAAAAATCTCAGATTTACAAAGAAACTCCTCATTAGTGTGTGTGTGTGTGTGTGTGTGTGTGTGTTATCCATTTCTGTGTGGGTGTGCACCGCCCGGCATCGCATAATCACATTGAATTACAATCTAACTGCGCTGTGATTGGTTGATGCCGGGTTGTTGAGCCCCGACGTCTAATTGGTCAGGGGGCTTTTTTTTCTTTTCTTTTTAAAGTCGTTGTGGCCAATTAACGAGACGAGATAGACGGAGCTAACGAGCTCGTTAAGACCGGTGGGCGGGACCTCAGTAAAGGAGATGTCCAAGGTCACACACACGGTAACGGTTTTTAGAAAGAGGGGTGTGTAAACGGAGACGTCCCATTGGTCCTTGTTAGGTGTGTGTGTGTGTGTGTGTGTGTGTGTGTGTGTGTGTGTGTGTGTCAGTCAGATTGAAGTGTGTTTTCAGTTCCCGTGAAGATTGATTTCACCTTTAAGAAGGAATACGGCCAGTTAGCGTCGTTGTCCATGAACAGGAGGAAATGTCGATTCCTCATCTGTCTCACATCAGTGAAATATTCATTTGTTTTCCAACAAAAACTCCAATCTGGCAATAAAATATTAATGATTCACTCGTTTAAGAGAGTGAGATCTGGGAACTTCTAAGGAGAGAGAGAGAGATGGAAAGATCAATATTGTGTTCTCAGATGATTGTTATGGACTAATACGCTGCTTTCTTAAA
Organism: Cyclopterus lumpus; assembly: GCF_009769545.1. Classification (NCBI taxonomy): domain Eukaryota; kingdom Metazoa; phylum Chordata; class Actinopteri; order Perciformes; family Cyclopteridae; genus Cyclopterus; species Cyclopterus lumpus. The sequence continues at coordinate 1,250,374 of NC_046985.1, read as the reverse complement.
CAAGTGTAAAATGTATTTGAACTGGCAGAGAAGGAGGAATGGAAGCAAGAGGAGGTGAAGAGAGAGAGAACGGAGTAAAGGAAGAGGTTAAAGACTTAACCTACAGGGCCCACTATGCACCCTTAATGCTCCACCTACAGGGCCACTATGCACCCTTAATGCTCCACCTACAGGGCCACTATGCACCCTTAATGCTCCACCTACAGGGCCCACTATGCACCCTTAATGCTCCACCTACAGCACCCTTAATGCTCCACCTACAGGGCCACTATGCACCCTTAATGCTCCACCTACAGGGCCCACTATGCACCCTTAATGCTCCACCTACAGGGCCACTATGCACCCTTAATGCTCCACCTACAGGGCCCACTATGCACCCTTAATGCTCCACCTACAGCACCCTTAATGCTCCACCTACAGGGCCACTATGCACCCTTAATGCTCCATCTACAGGGCCACTATGCACCCTTAATGCTCCACCTACAGGGCCACTATGCACCCTTAATGCTCCACCTACAGGGCCACTATGCACCCTTAATGCTCCACCTACAGCACCCTTAATGCTCCACCTACAGGGCCACTATGCACCCTTAATGCTCCATCTACAGGGCCACTATGCACCCTTAATGCTCCACCTACAGGGCCACTATGCACCCTTAATGCTCCACCTACAGGGCCACTATGCACCCTTAATGCTCCACCTACAGCACCCTTAATGCTCCACCTACAGGGCCACTATGCACCCTTAATGCTCCATCTACAGGGCCACTATGCACCCTTAATGCTCCATCTACAGGGCCACTATGCACCCTTAATGCTCCACCTACAGGGCCACTATGCACCCTTAATGCTCCACCTACAGGGCCACTATGCACCCTTAATGCTCCACCTACAGCACCCTTAATGCTCCACCTACAGGGCCACTATGCACCCTTAATGCTCCATCTACAGGGCCACTATGCACCCTTAATGCTCCATCTACAGGGCCACTATGCACCCTTAATGCTCCATCTACAGGGCCACTATGCACCCTTAATGCTCCACCTACAGGGCCACTATGCACCCTTAATGCTCCACCTACAGGGCCACTATGCACCCTTAATGCTCCACCTACAGGGCCCACTATGCACCCTTAATGCTCCACCTACAGGGCCACTATGCACCCTTAATGCTCCACCTACAGGGCCACTATGCACCCTTAATGCTCCACCTACAGGGCCACTATGCACCCTTAATGCTCCACCTACAGGGCCACTATGCACCGTTTATCACATACATTCATGGATAGCTAGGCGACCTCGAACAACAGGAGTAAGAAATAAAAGAGAGTGGATTTGACAGTGCAGTCTGGCATTAAGGTACACACACACACACACACACACACACACACACACACAGCAGGTAAGCAGAGGACACATTAAGGGAGGCAGGGAGGGACGAACGAGGGAGATGAGGGGGGTTAAGGGGAAGTATCAAAACGGAGTGATTTAATTGGCTGGATTAGCATGAAGCAAAGCAGCAGGCTGAGAGTCGTCCTTCACGACGCTTCCCCACCCTGCTGGACTGTCCTTGAGAGACACTGAGTCTGTCTGGCCTGCAGCAGCCGTGATGTCGAACAGCAGATTAAAGATGTTCGTGTATGAATGTGAACACCGATAAGCCGTCAGAGCGGCGCAGAGACATCGGACACTTCCTCTGGAGCATCGGGACGCTTAAAGGTCAAGATTGAGATCCTTTAAGTCCAGACGAGGAGTAAAGTCACCAGGTCTTGAGTCACGGGGTCAGGTCTCCAGTCACAAGGTCACACACAAGGTCAGGTCTCGAGTCACGGGGTCAGGTCTTGAGTCACGGGGTCAGGTCTTGAGTCACGGGGTCAGGTCTCCAGTCACGGGGTCAGGTCTCCAGTCACAAGGTCAGGTCTCCAGTCACAAGGTCACACACAAGGTCAGGTCTCCAGTCACGGGGTCAGGTCTTGAGTCACGGGGTCAGGTCTTGAGTCACGGGGTCAGGTCTTGAGTCACGGGGTCAGGTCTCCAGTCACGGTGTCAGGTCTCCAGTCACGGGGTCAGGTCTCCAGTCACGGGGTCAGGTCTCCAGTCACGGGGTCAGGTCTCGAGTCACGGTGTCAGGTCTCGAGTCACGGGGTCAGGTCTCGAGTCACGGGGTCAGGTCTCGAGTCACGGTGTCAGGTCTCCAGTCACGGGGTCAGGTCTCGAGTCACGGGGTCAGGTCTCGAGTCACGATGTCAGGTCTCCAGTCACGGTGTCAGGTCTCGAGTCACGGGGTCAGGTCTCCAGTCACGGGGTCAGGTCTCGAGTCACGGGGTCAGGTCTCCAGTCACGGGGTCAGGTCTCCAGTCACGGTGTCAGGTCTCGAGTCACGGGGTCAGGTCTCCAGTCACGGTGTCAGGTCTCCAGTCACGGGGTCAGGTCTCCAGTCACGGGGTCAGGTCTCGAGTCACGATGTCAGGTCTCGAGTCACGGTGTCAGGTCTCGAGTCACGATGTCAGGTCTCGAGTCACGGGGTCAGGTCTCGAGTCACGGGGTCAGGTCTCGAGTCACGGGGTCAGGTCTCCAGTCACGGGGTCAGGTCTCCAGTCACGGTGTCAGGTCTCCAGTCACGGGGTCAGGTCTCGAGTCACGATGTCAGGTCTCGAGTCACGGTGTCAGGTCTCGAGTCACGATGTCAGGTCTCGAGTCACGGGGTCAGGTCTCGAGTCACGGGGTCAGGTCTCGAGTCACGGGGTCAGGTCTCCAGTCACGGGGTCAGGTCTCCAGTCACGGGGTCAGGTCTCCAGTCACGGTGTCAGGTCTCGAGTCACGGGGTCAGGTCTCCAGTCACGGTGTCAGGTCTCCAGTCACGGTGTCAGGTCTCCAGTCACGGGGTCAGGTCTCGAGTCACGATGTCAGGTCTCGAGTCACGGGGTCAGGTCTCCAGTCACGGGGTCAGGTCTCCAGTCACGGGGTCAGGTCTCCAGTCACGGTGTCAGGTCTCGAGTCACGGGGTCAGGTCTCCAGTCACGGTGTCAGGTCTCCAGTCACGGGGTCAGGTCTCCAGTCACGGTGTCAGGTCTCCAGTCACGGTGTCAGGTCTCCAGTCACGGGGTCAGGTCTCCAGTCACGGGGTCAGGTCTCCAGTCACGGTGTCAGGTCTCCAGTCACGGTGTCAGGTCTCCAGTCACGGGGTCAGGTCTCCAGTCACGGTGTCAGGTCTCCAGTCACGGTGTCAGGTCTCCAGTCACGGGGTCAGGTCTCCAGTCACGGGGTCAGGTCTCGAGTCACGATGTCAGGTCTCGAGTCACGGTGTCAGGTCTCGAGTCACGGGGTCAGGTCTCGAGTCACGGTGTCAGGTCTCGAGTCACGGGGTCAGGTCTCGAGTCACGGGGTCAGGTCTCCAGTCACGGGGTCAGGTCTCGAGTCACGATGTCAGGTCTCGAGTCACGATGTCAGGTCTCGAGTCACGGGGTCAGGTCTCGAGTCACGGGGTCAGGTCTCCAGTCACGGGGTCAGGTCTCGAGTCACGATGTCAGGTCTCCAGTCACGGTGTCAGGTCTCGAGTCACGATGTCAGGTCTCGAGTCACGGGGTCAGGTCTCGAGTCACGGGGTCAGGTCTCCAGTCACGGTGTCAGGTCTCCAGTCACGGTGTCAGGTCTCCAGTCACGGGGTCAGGTCTCCAGTCACGGTGTCAGGTCTCCAGTCACGGGGTCAGGTCTCCAGTCACGGGGTCAGGTCTCCAGTCACGATGTCAGGTCTCGAGTCACGGTGTCAGGTCTCGAGTCACGATGTCAGGTCTCGAGTCACGGGGTCAGGTCTCGAGTCACGGGGTCAGGTCTCGAGTCACGATGTCAGGTCTCCAGTCACGGTGTCAGGTCTCCAGTCACGGGGTCAGGTCACGGTGTCAGGTCTCGAGTCCAGGATGTGTCCTTGTCCAAGGACACCTCGACATGGGGAAGCGGAGCCGAACTGCCGGTCCTCTGATTGAAGGACGACTCACCACTGAGCCACAGTGGTTTTATTTCTTTAAGTCCCGAAGAAAAAACTCTGAACTTTATTGTCGTAACAAAGAATCGTCTCCTCGGTGAAGGTGACGATTGAATAAGTTTTACAAAGTATATGAAGACCCGGGATGAAGACCCGGGATGAAGACCACGGATGAAGACCACGGATGAAGACCCCGGATGAAGACCCGGGATGAAGACCCCGGATGAAGACCCTGGATGAAAACCCTGGATGAAGACCCGGGATGAAGACCCCGGATGAAGACCCGGGATGAAGACCCGGGATGAAGACCCCGGATGAAGACCCCGGATGAAGACCCGGGATGAAGACCCCGGATGAAGACCCGGGATGAAGACCCTGCTGGAGAACAGACGTAACGTCGTCTTTTCTGTCGGACCGAACTCGTACAATCGCTTTAATTCACTGAATTCTGCCTCATGGTCCTGTGTTTTAAACTCTTTGTTCTGGAGGGTTACGAAGGGTTGTCTTTCAGTGGGCTGGAGTGATGCAGCTAACGCGCCATATGGTGGACCATGGTCTGGTGGTGGTCTGGTGGTCCATGGTATGGTGGTCCATGGTCTGGTGGTGGTCTGGTATCTCTCCTGATGAGTGGAAAACAAACTGGAGATCTCCTCGTCCTCCTCCATGTGTTTCACTGACAGCATCCTTTCCTCGTTCTCCCCCTCACAGGAAACCCCTCGTCTCCTCCAGTGGGAGCCTCCTCCGGGTCTCCTCCTGGTGCTTCATCTCTTTCCTCCCACTCTCTCTTAACTTCCCGTTGTTCTCCTGCTGTGAAATTGAACCTCAGATGCTCATCACAAAACCCCGTTCAGATAAAATGGCCGACATCCTTGCATTATAAACAAAGAGGAAAACGTCCATTGTCTATGATCATCGTGACGGCGTCACCACGGCTTCCAGAATGATCTGTGAACCCGTTTCTACCACAACAAACACCTGCTGGACGTAGCTGCTGGACGTAGCTGCTGGACGTAGCTGCTGGTGTAGCTGCTGGACATAGCTGCTGGTGTAGCTGCTGGACTTAGCTTCTGGTGTAGCTGCTTGACGTAGCTGCTGGACATAGCTGCTGGACATAGCTGCTGGTGTAGCTGCTGGACTTAGCTTCTGGTGTAGCTGCTTGACGTAGCTGCTGGACATAGCTGCTGGTGTAGCTGCTGGACATAGCTTCTGGTGTAGCTGCTGGACATAGCTTCTGGTGTAGCTGCTGGACATAGCTGCTGGACTTAGCTTCTGGTGTAGCTGCTTGACGTAGCTGCTGGACATAGCTGCTGGTGTAGCTGCTGGTGTAGCTGCTGGACATAGCTTCTGGTGTAGCTGCTGGACGTAGCTGCTGGACGTAGCTGCTGGTGTAGCTGCTGGACGTAGCTGCTGGACGTAGCTTCTGGTGTAGCTGCTGGACGTAGCTGCTGGACGTAGCTGCTGGACGTAGCTGCTGGTGTAGCTGCTGGACGTAGCTGCTGGACGTAGCTTCTGGTGTAGCTGCTGGACGTAGCTGCTGGACATAGCTGCTGGACATAGCTGCTGGTGTAGCTGCTTGACGTAGCTGCTGGACGTAGCTTCTGGTGTAGCTGCTGGACGTAGCTGCTGGACGTAGCTGCTGGATGTAGCTGCTGGACGTAGCTTCTGGTGTAGCTGCTTGACGTAGCTGCTGGACGTAGCTGCTGGATGTAGCTGCTGGACGTAGCTTCTGGTGTAGCTGCTTGACGTAGCTGCTGGACGTAGCTGCTTGACGTAGCTGCTGGACGTAGCTGCTGGATGTAGCTGCTGGACGTAGCTTCTGGTGTAGCTGCTTGACGTAGCTGCTGGACGTAGCTGCTTGACGTAGCTGCTGGACGTAGCTGCTGGACGTAGCTTCTGGTGTAGCTGCTTGACGTAGCTGCTGGACGTAGCTGCTGGATGTAGCTGCTGGACGTAGCTTCTGGTGTAGCTGCTTGACGTAGCTGCTGGACGTAGCTGCTTGACGTAGCTGCTGGACGTAGCTGCTGGATGTAGCTGCTGGACGTAGCTTCTGGTGTAGCTGCTGGACGTAGCTGCTGGACGTAGCTGCTGGACGTAGCTGCTGCTGTTGCCCTCTCGTGATATTAGATTCCCGGATGTGATTCTGTCAGAAGAGCAGCTGTAACTCGACAGACACCTCCCCGCCTGGTGGGAGTAGATGGAGGCCAGTCACGACTCAGATGATGTACATGAAGGAGGCTAAGTTTAGCTTTCCATTATAACGCGGATTGCGAGTGAGTGCATGTTGGCGTCTGAATCCGCGGTGAGCTTCTAGAATTGAACGCTGAGTCCTTGGTTCCTTTGGTCCCTTTCAGCAGCATCGGCTTCATGATTCACAAACGTGGTCGGGAACTGACTCGCTGAGAAGAGGGCGTCCCTTTGTGGTCGTCCTGTGTCTTTGTGGTAGTCTTTAGTCTCTTTGTGGTAGTCTTTAGTCTCTTTGTGGTCAATTTGTGTCTCTTTGTGGTCGTTTTGTTGACTTTCCAAAATTCACTTCAGACCCAGGTTCTGGTTCAGGGCCCCAGACCTGGACCCTGTAGAGCGGTTCAGTCTTGATGATAACAAGCCGACTACCTATTACCTTCGGACTCTGGTGGGGGGGAAAGGGGCGGGGGTCTGGTAGAGAAAGCAAACAACCACATTAATATCCCAGCATGCTTTGCCTTCATTGGATGCTGACCTGCTGTTTCTGCCTTAATTGGGTTATTCAGAGCCAAATGAAATATTCCTGTTTTCATTGGTTTTATTTTTAGAGCTGCTCGTTTATTATTCATGAAAAAGAAACTGACTGGGGAGAGAGAGAGAGAGAACGAGAGAGACAGAGAGAACGAGAGAGAGAGAGAGAGACCACCGCAGAGATAAAGACAAATCTGAAGAGATAAAACACAAACTGACACAGAGAGAGAGAGAGAGAGAGAGACCTTCTCTTTGTTAGGAGCCACAGCCGCAACAATTTACATGAGAGCCAAGCCTCCTGCGAGCTGATTGGTTCAGAGGGCCGCCCCCCTCCCTCCTACGCCACACTCCAGCCAATCAGGACACACACACAAGGGGGCTCCTGCCGGGCGAGCGGGGGTCTGCTCTGATGGTGTGAAAAGAGAGGGGGGGGGGGGGGGGCTGACGGCAGAATAATTGATGAAGACGAGCGACATGATGGTGAAGCTCGGCCTACTGTGGAGGAATGGCGCCCTCTAGTGGAGCTGCAGCGACATGACATTGAACAATAACTTAATTGAGTTAAAAAACTTAATTTCACAATACGAAAAATACACAAATAACACACTATGTGTGTGTGTCATATTTGGCCATGTTCTGTAGATGAGTTGTGTCTTTGTACAGAAGAATTGGAGGAAATCAATTGTGAACTGTGGCCCTAAAACACACACAGAGCTACATACACACAGAGAGCTACACACAAAGAGCTACACACAGAGCTACACACAGAGCTACATACACACAGAGCTACACACAGAGCTAGCTACACACACACAGAGCTACACACAGAGAGCTACACACAGAGAGCTACACACACAGAGCTACACACAGAGCTACACACAGAGAGCTACACACAGACAGAGAGCTACACACAGAGAGCTACACACATAGCTACATACACACAGAGCTACACAGAGAGCTACACACAGAGAGCTACACACAGAGCTACACACAGAGAGCTACACACAGAGCTACATACACACAGAGCTACACACAGAGAGCTACACACAGAGCTACACAGAGAGCTACACAGAGCTACACACAGAGCTACATACACACACAGAGCTACACACAGAGCTACATACACACAGAGAGCTACACACAGAGAGCTACACACAGAGCTACACACAGAGCTACATACACACAGAGCTACACACAGAGCTAGCTACACACAGACAGAGCTACACACAGAGAGCTACACACACAGAGCTACACACAGAGCTACACACAGAGCTACACACAGAGAGCTACACACAGAGCTACACACACACAGAGAGCTACACACATAGCTACATACACAGAGAGCTACACACAGAGCTACACACAGAGAGCTACACACAGAGCTACATACACACAGAGCTACACAGAGAGCTACACAGAGCTACACACAGAGCTACATACACACAGAGCTACACACAGAGCTACATACACACAGAGAGCTACACACAGAGCTACATACACACAGAGAGCTACACACAGAGCTACATACACACAGAGCTACACACAGAGAGCTACACACAGAGCTACATACACACAGAGCTACATACACACAGAGCTACATACACACAGAGAGCTACACACAGAGAGCTACACACAGAGAGCTACACACACACAGAGAGCTACACACAGAGCTACACACAGAGCTACACACATAGCTACACACAGAGAGCTACACACACAGAGCTACACACAGAGCTACACACAGAGAGCTACACACAGAGCTACACACAGAGAGCTACACACACTAAACACAGTTGTGTTGCTTGTGGCAGGACGTTCATTTAGTAAGACTTGTTGAGGAGTCTTGATCCAAAATGGCCGCCGCTGCGTCTCAGTTTCTGCTTGAGTGCTTCAGTATTTATTGTTGTTTATTGTTGTAAAACCTCCGTCTGTCCTGCAGGTTTCCATCGGGAAGATGTACGAGACCCAGAAGAACGTGGTGGAGGACTGACCCTCGGCCCCCCAGCAAACAGGAAGTGACATCAGAGCACTGCCCCCAGCAGCCACACCTACCCGCTTCCTGTTTTGGCCCCAAACGCCACTCGTACAGCTGGGGGGTGAAATGCATTGTGGGAGTTGTAGGACAGTGAAGCTGTGAAGCTCCTAGAGTTTTTTTGTTTTAGTTTTCGTGGACACACCGATCGGTTTCTGATCGTCGATCGATCACCGACTCATAAGCCTGGCGTCAGACGCAGTACCGCCTTCGCCCACAGAGGGCGCCCCAATCCACAACGCGTGAATAAAGTGAGTTGTCGAATAAAACGACGCGGAAAGAAATGAGAATATATTAATTCCATTTCCACTCGTTTTCGTTTTATATATATATATATATATATATATATATATATATATATATATATACATATATATATATATACACACACACTCGCGTGTATTTAATTTGTGACTCGCAGAGAAATTAAAGTTTTTGGTTGATAATCGTTCTCTTTATTTTTCATCTCTAAAGTTTCAGTTTATTCAGGTTTTAGTCTCAATACGTATTGATCAGAACTGATCGATCGGTGCATCCCTGTTTCTCTTTCTTGTTGTTCGTCTTATTTTATTTTCTAACGCACAAGTCGTCACGTGATCTGAAATATTAAAGAACTTCTATGACATTCACTGTTTCTGAGTCGTCAATGTTACCCAGTAATATATATATATATATATATATATATATTACTCAGAGTTGATTAGTTGTATTACAAGTTTTAATATATAAATTGTGTTTTAAATTGTTTAAAATATGCAAATTTGGCATTTTCGAATGGTAACTTTTGGTGAAATTTTCAAAAATCTATAGGCGCAAAGAGACAAAAGTATATTAAATGTTTTTTTTCCTTTAAGAGTTATTTTTGATTTATTTTTTAAGATATGAAGATGAAGACTTCGTTTGATTTAAAATCTAAAGTCAAAGACCTCGAAACTTTTCAGGAGGAATGTTGTGAATGAAAGCGGAAACGAACCAATCACAAGCCTCCGCTGACGACGCGTTCAAGTCCACGGGAAAAACTTGATCCTGAGAATTGTCCTCTTCCTCCTCCTCCTGTTCCTCTTCCTCCTCTTCCTCCTCCTATTTCTCTTTCTCCTCCTGCTCCTCTTTCTTCTCCTTCTCTTCCTCTTCCTCCTTTTCCTCCTCCTTCTCTTCCTCCTCCTATTCCCCCTCCTCTTCTTCTTCCTCATTTTCCTCCTCTTCCTCTTCCTCCTTTTCCTCCTTCCTCCTCCTGTCTCCTCATTGGCTCAGACTGCTGCAGGGAGTTCTGGGTAATGAAGTCTTTGTGGTGTTTGAGTCCAAACACCTGAAAACAAAACCAACTTCATCTTCAGCCTTTTATTTCCTCTGTTTTTCACCTTGTGTTCAAGCTGTGGGCCGGGGGCCTCCAGACGGGCCGGGGGCCTCCCTCTGTTGGGTCCAGGGCTCGGTTCGGTTCTGTTGACGGACGGGATGTGATCCATGATTATGAATATATATTTAAATCATTTTCTAACTACAGATTCAGGAAGACCTCGTGACTCTTGACTGTTTTATAGCAACAGGAAGTACCTGCAGAGTTCACGTACAAATACACAAACGTTGTACTTCTGTGTAATATTTTAGATAATTATTACACTTAGAATGAAACCAAAAGAAAAGACACAAAACCTGTCGAGACACAGTTTGTGTTCCTGAAACCTTGGATTTAAAGTGTGTGTGTGTGTGTCTGCAGGTGGATGATGAAACACACACTAAGGCCGTGGCTGGACGTATCAGTGGAGTAGGTGACTGACCCACTTACACACACACACACACAGGTGTTAAAGATCACGTTGCTCAATCAGCCGAAGCTGTTTCATCAGACGAACACACACTCGCAGGACGCTTCAGAGTTCTGTTTAAACTCATCATTCAAAAGAAGAGCTGAGAGGAAATAAAGAGCGTTACAAAAAGTCTGGACATTAAAACTACGACTCCCAGAATGCTCGATGTTACTCTGACGTCTGGCTGCTCTCCATGACGGAGGAACTGGGGATAAAGGAGATGAGGATAAAGGACATGAGGATAAAGGAGATGAGAATAAAGGACGTGAGAATAAAGGAGATGAGAATAAAGGACATGAGGATAAAGGAGATGAGGATAAAGGACATGAGGATAAAGGACATGAGGATAAAGGAGATGAGGATAAAGGACATGAGGATAAAGGAGATGAGGATAAAGGACATGAGGATAAAGGAGATGAGAATAAAGGACGTGAGAATAAAGGAGATGAGAATAAAGGACATGAGGATAAAGGAGATGAGGATAAAGGACATGAGGATAAAGGAGATGAGGATAAAGGACATGAGGATAAAGGAGATGAGGATAAAGGACATGAGGATAAAGGAGATGAGAATAAAGGACGTGAGAATAAAGGAGATGAGAATAAAGGACATGAGGATAAAGGAGATGAGGATAAAGGACATGAGGATAAAGGAGATGAGAATAAAGGACGTGAGAATAAAGGAGATGAGAATAAAGGACATGAGGATAAAGGAGATGAGGATAAAGGACATGAGGATAAAGGAGATGAGGATAAAGGAGATGAGGATAAAGGACATGAGGATAAAGGAGATGAGGATAAAGGACTTGAGAATAAAGGAGATGAGGATAAAGGACATGAGGATAAAGGAGATGAGGATAAAGGACATGAGGATAAAGGAGATGAGGATAAAGGATGTGAGGATAAAGGAGATGAGGATAAAGGATGTGAGAATAAAGGAGATGAGGATAAAGGAGATGAGGATAAAGGATGTGAGGATAAAGGAGATGAGGATAAAGGAGATGAGGATAAAGGATGTGAGAATAAAGGAGATGAGGATAAAGGATGTGAGAATAAAGGAGATGAGGATAAAGGAGATGAGGATAAAGGATGTGAGAATAAAGGAGATGAGGATAAAGGACATGAGAATAAAGGAGATGAGGATAAAGGAGATGAGGATAAAGGACATGAGAATAAAGGAGATGAGGATAAAGGAGATGAGGATAAAGGAGATGAGAATAAAGGAGATGAGGATAAAGGACTTGAGAATAAAGGACGTGAGAATAAAGGAGATGAGGATAAAGGACGTGAGGATAAAGGAGATGAGGATAAAGGAGGTGAGAATAAAGGAGATGAGAATAAAGGACTTGAGAATAAAGGAGATGAGAATAAAGGAGATGAGGATAAAGGAGATGAGGATAAAGGATGTGAGGATAAAGGAGATGAGGAAAAAGGATGTGAGAATAAAGGACATGAGGATAAAGACATGAGGATAAAGGAGGTGAGAATAAAGGACTTGAGAATAAAGGAGATGAGAATAAAGGACGTGAGGATAAAGGACATGAGAATAAAGGACTTGAGAATAAAGGAGATGAGGATAAAGGACTTGAGAATAAAGGAGATGAGAATAAAGGACTTGAGAATAAAGGAGATGAGGATAAAGGACTTGAGAATAAAGGAGATGAGGATAAAGGACATGAGGATAAAGGAGGTGAGAATAAAGGACTTGAGAATAAAGGAGATGAGGATAAAGGACATGAGGATAAAGGAGATGAGAATAAAGGAGATGAGGATAAAGGAGATGAGGATAAAGGAGATGAGGATAAAGGATGTGAGAATGAGAATAAAGGACTTGAGAATAAAGGAGATGAGGATAAAGGACATGAGGATAAAGGAGATGAGAATAAAGGACATGAGAATAAAGGAGATGAGAATAAAGGAGATGGGGATAAAGGAGATGAGAACAAAGGAATTGAGAATAAAGGAGGTGAGAATAAAGGAGGTGAGAATAAAGGAGATGAGAATAAAGGACTTGAGAATAAAGGAGATGAGAATAAAGGACTTGAGAATAAAGGAGATGAGAATAAAGGACTTGAGAATAAAGGAGATGAGGATAAAGGACTTGAGAATAAAGGAGATGAGGATAAAGGACATGAGGATAAAGGAGGTGAGAATAAAGGACTTGAGAATAAAGGAGATGAGGATAAAGGACTTGAGAATAAAGGAGATGAGGATAAAGGACATGAGGATAAAGGAGGTGAGAATAAAGGACTTGAGAATAAAGGAGATGAGGATAAAGGACATGAGGATAAAGGAGATGAGAATAAAGGAGATGAGGATAAAGGAGATGAGGATAAAGGAGATGAGGATAAAGGACATGAGGATAAAGGAGTTGAGAATAAAGGAGATGAGGATAAAGGACATGAGGATAAAGGAGTTGAGAATAAAGGAGATGATGATAAAGGAGATGAGGATAAAGGACATGAGATTAAAGGAGGTGAGAATAAAGGAGATGAGAATAAAGGAGATGATGATAAAGGAGGTGAGAATAAAGGAGATGAGAATAAAGGACTTGAGAATAAAGGACTTGAGAATAAAGGAGATGAGAATAAAGGAGATGAGGATAAAGGAGATGAGGATAAAGGAGATGAGAATAAAGGACGTGAGAATAAAGGATGTGAAAATAAAGGAGGTGAGAATAAAGAAGGTGAGAATAAAGGACATGAGAATAAAGGACATGAGAATAAAGGAGATGAGAATAAAGGACGTGAGAATAAAGGAGATGAGAATAAAGGACTTGAGAATAAAGGAAATGAGAATAAAGGAGATGAGGATAAAGGACATGATAATAAAGGACTTGAGAATAAAGGAAATGAGAATAAAGGAGATGAAGATAAAGGAGATGAGGATAAAGGACATGAGAATAAAGGACATGAGAATAAAGGAGATGAGGATAAAGGAGATGAGAATACAGGACATGAGAATAAAGGACATGAGAATAAAGGACTTGAGAATAAAGGAGATGAGGATAAAGGACATGAGAATAAAGGACATGAGAATAAAGGAGATGAGGATAAAGGAGATGAGAATAAAGGACATGAGAATAAAGGAGATGAGGATAAAGGACATGATAATAAAGGAGATGAGGATAAAGGAGATGAGGATAAAGGACATGATAATAAAGGAGATGAGGATAAAGGACATGAGATTAAAGGAGGTGAGAATAAAGGAGATGAGAATAAAGGAGATGATGATAAAGGAGGTGAGAATAAAGGAGATGAGGATAAAGGAGGTGAGAATAAAGGAGATGAGAATAAAGGACTTGAGAATAAAGGAGATGAGAATAAAGGACTTGAGAATAAAGGACTTGAGAATAAAGGAGATGAGAATAAAGGAGATGAGGATAAAGGAGATGAGGATAAAGGAGATGAGAATAAAGGACGTGAGAATAAAGGATGTGAGAATAAAGGAGGTGAGAATAAAGAAGGTGAGAATAAAGGACATGAGAATAAAGGACATGAGAATAAAGGAAATGAGAATAAAGGACATGAGAATAAAGGACGTGAGAATAAAGGAGATGAGAATAAAGGACATAATAATAAAGGACTTGAGAATAAAGGAAATGAGAATAAAGGAGATGAGGATAAAGGAGATGAGGATAAAGGACATGAGAATAAAGGACATGAGAATAAAGGAAATGAGAATAAAGGAGATGAAGATAAAGGAGATGAGGATAAAGGACATGAGAATAAAGGACATGAGAATAAAGGAGATGAGGATAAAGGAGATGAGGATAAAGGACATGAGAATAAAGGACTTGAGAATAAAGGAAATGAGAATAAAGGACATAATAATAAAGGACTTGAGAATAAAGGAAATGAGAATAAAGGAGATGAGGATAAAGGAGATGAGGATAAAGGACATGAGAATAAAGGACATGAGAATAAAGGAAATGAGAATAAAGGAGATGAAGATAAAGGAGATGAGGATAAAGGACATGAGAATAAAGGACATGAGAATAAAGGAGATGAGGATAAAGGAGATGAGAATACAGGACATGAGAATAAAGGACATGAGAATAAAGGACTTGAGAATAAAGGAGATGAGGATAAAGGACATGAGAATAAAGGACATGAGAATAAAGGAGATGAGGATAAAGGAGATGAGAATAAAGGACATGAGAATAAAGGAGATGAGGATAAAGGACATGATAATAAAGGACATGAGAATAAAGGAAATGATAATAAAGGAGATGAGGATAAAGGAGATGAGGATAAAGGACATGATAATAAAGGAGATGAGGATAAAGGAGTTGAGAATAAAGGAGATGAGAATAAAGGAGATGAGGATAAAGGACATGATAATAAAGGAGATGAGGATAAAGGAGATGAGGATAAAGGACATGATAATAAAGGAGATGAGGATAAAGGAGTTGAGAATAAAGGAGATGAGAATAAAGGAAATGAGAATAAAGGAGATGAGGATAAAGGAGATGATGATAAAGGACATGATAATAAAGGACTTCAGAATAAAGGAGATGAGGAGGACATGAGGATGTAGGACCTGAGGACAGAGGACATGAGGATGTAGGACCTTAGGACAGAGGACATGAGGACAGAGGACCTGAGGGCATAAGGATGTAGGACCTGAGGACAGAGGACATGAAGACAGAGGACCTGAGGACATGAGGACAGAGGACCTTAGGACATGAGGACAGAGGACCTGAGGACATGAGGACCTGAGGACAGAGGACCTTAGGACAGAGGACCTGAGGACATGAGGACAGAGGACCTTAGGACATGAGGACATGAGGACAGAGGACCTTAGGACAGAGGACCTGAGGACATGAGGACAGAGGACCTTAGGACATGAGGACATGAGGACCTGAGGACAGAGGACCTTAGGACAGAGGACCTGAGGACATGAGGACAGAGGACATGAGGACAGAGGACCTTAGGACAGAGGACCTGAGGACATGAGGACAATAGAGGGCGGCCTGTTCTCCAGGTCTCCCCTGACCTCGTCCTCCAGCTCTGTTGACACATTAAACATGTCGTCAGGTTGGTCAACAAACTATTTTCAGAGGACTTCTGAACTTTGACCCTCGTGGAAAGAGGACAGACAGACAGACAGACAGACAGACAGACACACAGACAGACAGACAGACACACAGACAGACAGACAGACAGACAGACAGACACACAGACAGACAGACAGACACACAGACAGACAGACAGACACACAGACAGACAGACAGACAGACAGACAGACAGACAGACACACAGACAGACAGACAGACAGACAGACAGACACACAGACAGACAGACAGACAGTTCCTTCAGACTTGGCGTACTGAACCTTTATTTATATATGTATATTTATATATATAAATATATATATATATATTTTATATATATATATACTTATATACCTTAATTTATATATATATTTATATATATATATTTCTTTTTAATATATATATTTATACTTATATATATATTTATATGTATATATATAGATATATATATATTTAAAAAATATATATTATTATTTTTTCAATAAAAGCATTTCATCACAGTAACTGAGCACATTTAATAAAGTACTATATACTCCATCTTTTACTGTTATTGATCACCAGGAGGAAACTCACAAACCAGCAGAATATATATTTATATGTTACAATGATGAACACATTCATGATATATTCATCAGTACTTTTGTTTTTTTACTGCAGTGAGATATCAGAGTAATTCTTCCTCTATGTAAAATGTATATATATATATATATATATATATATTAAATGTGCTCAGTTACTGTGATGAAATGCTTTTATTGAATCTATGATCTTATCTGAAGTATATATATATGTGTATGTGTATATATATATATAGATATATACAGGTCTATAAAGTGATAATAAACGTTGTGCAGTAAAAAGTACAAAACATGGATCAAAAAGCTCAAGAAGAGTTTATTGATGACCAACATTCTCCTTCATGTTTCTGTTTGTTGCTGAAGGGAATCGAACCTGCAACCTTTTAGACAGGAAAACCAAAAGCACTCGCTTTTCATGTTTTAGCTCATTTTCTATGAATCACATAAGCATAAAAGATCAAAACAAGACGTTTGTCCATGAAGCCGATTTGAGTCATTTTAATGTTTTTATTCATCCAAAAGTTTCAGGCAGCCGTTGATTTCTATTTATTTTCTCGCTATAAAAGCGGATCAGTTCTTCTTTACACACTTTACTGTCCATGATCCTAAATCATTGAGCTCAACATAGAAATGTTCCACATCCTAGTTCTGGTCCACAGAGACGTGACGTCATGAGGTCCAACACGTCCAGCAGGTTGTTGACACTGAGGCACGTTTTCCTTAAATAGGGAACAAAGAGTGAGTCCTCAAAGAAAGGCCATCAAACATCTTCAGACACATATCCATAAATGTGTTGTTTCCATGGAACCTGAATGAAGGAAAACTCAATCTGATGATCTTCTGACTGAATACAAGTTCCCTGAACCTCAAAGACTCGTCATGGGACCAGAATGTGTTTTATTCAGCAGGTGGGAGACGATTGAGTTAATGGAGAGTTGTTCACGCTCAGCTTTATGGGTTTTAAGCTAAAATGTATGGGTTCTACGCACATCTAGAGGTTCTACGCATAGATCTAGAGGTTCTACACACAGATCTAGAGGTTCTACGCACAGATCTAGAGATTGTACGCACATATCTAGAGGTTATGAGCACATATCTAGAGGTTATACTCACAGATCTAGAGGTTCTACGCACATCTAGAGGTTCTACGCACATATCTAGAGGTTTTACGCACATCTAGAGGTTTTACGCACAGATCTAGAGGTTCTACGCACATATCTAGAGGTTCTACGCACATCTAGAGGTTCTACGCACATATCTAGAGGTTTTACGCACATCTAGAGGTTATACGCACAGATCTAGAGATTGTACGCACATATCTAGAGGTTATACGCACATATCTAGAGGTTATACTCACAGATCTAGAGGTTCTACGCATAGATCTAGAGGTTATACGCATAGATCTAGAGGTTCTACACACACATCTAGAGGTTATACGCACAGATCTAGAGATTGTACGCACATATCTAGAGGTTATACGCACATATCTAGAGGTTCTACGCACATCTAGAGGTTCTACGCACATATCTAGAGGTTTTACGCACATCTAGAGGTTTTACGCACAGATCTAGAGGTTCTACGCACATATCTAGAGGTTCTACGCACATCTAGAGGTTCTACGCACATATCTAGAGGTTTTACGCACATCTAGAGGTTATACGCACAGATCTAGAGATTGTACGCACATATCTAGAGGTTATACGCACATATCTAGAGGTTATACTCACAGATCTAGAGGTTCTACGCATAGATCTAGAGGTTCTACGCATAGATCTAGAGGTTCTACACACACATCTAGAGGTTCTACGCACAGATCTAGAGGTTCTACGCACATATCTAGAGGTTCTACGCACAGATCTAGAGGTTCTACGCACATCTAGAGGTTCTACGCACATATCTAGAGGTTTTACGCACATCTAGAGGTTTTACGCACAGATCTAGAGGTTCTACGCACAGATCTAGAGGTTTTACGCACATCTAGAGGTTCTACGCACTGATCTAGAGGTTCTACGCACATATCTAGAGGTTCTACGCACAGATCTAGAGGTTTTACGCACATCTAGAGGTTCTACGCACAGATCTAGAGGTTTTACGCACATCTAGAGGTTCTACGCACATCTAGAGGTTCTACGCACATATCTAGAGGTTCTACGCACATATCTAGAGGTTCTACGCACAGATCTAAAGGTTTTTGGTACATATTTAGAGGTTCTATACACAGAACTAGAGGTTCTACGCACAGATTTAGAGGTTCTACGCACAGATCTAGAGGTTCTATGCACATATCTAGAGGTTCTACGTACAGATTTAGAGGTTTTTGGTACATATTTAGAGGTTCTATACACAGAACTAGAGGTTCTACGCACATATCTAGAGGTTCTACGCACAGATCTAGAGGTTTTACGCACATCTAGAGGTTCTACGCACAGATCTAGAGGTTTTACGCACATCTAGAGGTTCTACGCACATATCTAGAGGTTTTACGCACATCTAGAGGTTCTACGCACTGATCTAGAGGTTCTACGCACATATCTAGAGGTTCTACGCACAGATCTAGAGGTTTTACGCACATCTAGAGGTTCTACGCACAGATCTAGAGGTTTTACGCACATCTAGAGGTTCTACGCACAGATCTAGAGGTTTCTACGCACAGATATAGAGGTTCTACGCACAGATCTAGAGGTTCTATGCACATATCTAGAGGTTCTACGTACAGATTTAGAGGTTTTTGGTACATATTTAGAGATTCTATACACAGATCTAGAGCTTCTACGTACAGATTTAGAGGTTTTTGGTACATATTTAGAGGTTCTATACACAGATCTAGAGGTTCTACGTACAGATTTAGAGGTTTTTGGTACATATTTAGAGGTTCTATACACAGATCTAGAGGTTCTACGCACATATCTAGAGGTTCTACGCACAGATCTAGAGGTTCTACCCAAATATCTAGAGGTTCTATACACAGATCTAGTGGTTCTACACACATATTTAGAGGTTCTATACACAGATCTAGAGGTTCTACACATATCTAGAGGTTCTACACACAGATCTAGAGGTTCTACGCACATATCTAGAGGTTCTACACACAGATCTAGAGGTTCTACACACAGATCTAGAGGTTCTACACACAGATCTAGAGGTTCTACGCACATATCTAGAGGTTCTACACACATATCTAGAGGTTCTACGCACATATCTAGAGGTTCTACACACATATCTAGAGGTTCTACACACAGATCTAGAGGTTCTATGCACATATCTAGAAGTTCTACACACATATCTAGAGGTTCTACACACAGATCTAGAGGTTCTATGCACATATCTAGAAGTTCTACACACAGATCTAGAGGTTCTACGCACAGATCTAGAGGTTCTACGCACAGATCTAGAGGTTCTACGCACAGATCTAGAGGTTCTATGCACATATCTAGAGGTTCTACGTACAGATTTAGAGGTTTTTGGTACATATTTAGAGATTCTATACACAGATCTAGAGGTTCTACGTACAGATTTAGAGGTTTTTGGTACATATTTAGAGGTTCTATACACAGATCTAGAGGTTCTACGTACAGATTTAGAGGTTTTTGGTACATATTTAGAGGTTCTATACACAGATCTAGAGGTTCTACGCACATATCTAGAGGTTCTACGCACAGATCTAGAGGTTCTACCCACATATCTAGAGGTTCTATACACAGATCTAGTGGTTCTACACACATATTTAGAGGTTCTATACACAGATCTAGAGGTTCTACACATATCTAGAGGTTCTACACACAGATCTAGAGGTTCTACGCACATATCTAGAGGTTCTACACACAGATCTAGAGGTTCTACACACAGATCTAGAGGTTCTACGCACATATCTAGAGGTTCTACACACAGATTTAGAGGTTCTACACACATATCTAGAGGTTCTACACACATATCTAGAGGTTCTACGCACATATCTAGAGGTTCTACACACAGATCTAGAGGTTCTACACACATATCTAGAGGTTCTACGCACATATCTAGAGGTTCTACACACAGATCTAGAGGTTCTATGCACATATCTAGAAGTTCTACACACAGATCTAGAGGTTCTATGCACATATCTAGAAGTTCTACACACAGATCTAGAGGTTCTACGCACAGATCTAGAGGTTCTACCCACATATCTAGAGGTTCTATACACAGATCTAGTGGTTCTACACACATATTTAGAGGTTCTATACACAGATCTAGAGGTTCTACACATATCTAGAGGTTCTACACACAGATCTAGAGGTTCTACGCACATATCTAGAGGTTCTACACACAGATCTAGAGGTTCTACACACAGATCTAGAGGTTCTACGCACATATCTAGAGGTTCTACACACAGATCTAGAGGTTCTACACACATATCTAGAGGTTCTACACACATATCTAGAGGTTCTACGCACATATCTAGAGGTTCTACACACAGATCTAGAGGTTCTACACACATATCTAGAGGTTCTACGCACATATCTAGAGGTTCTACACACAGATCTAGAGGTTCTATGCACATATCTAGAAGTTCTACACACATATCTAGAGGTTCTACGCACAGATCTAGAGGTTCTACGCACAGATCTAGAGGTTCTACACACAGATCTAGAGGTTCTACGCACAGATCTAGAGGTTCTACGCACAGATCTAGAGGTTCTACGCACAGCGGTCAGGTGGCGTGGAACCCGGCGCTGACGAACGGCGTGGTGCCGGGCATGCAGCGGTACTGGAGGGTGTAGTTCCTCCCCTCGTGGTTGTCCCAGAACTCCCCCTCCTCGCTCCGCACGTACACGGCGAAGTGCACGGCCGAGCTGGGGTCCATGAAGGGCGGCGTGTACACGGTGAAGCCGAAGCGCTCCCCCACGGTGCCATGGTCCGTGGCCACGGGCAGAGCCTGCGCGTCCACGTAGGAGAGCCAGTCGTTGAAGGTGTACCTCAATCCGACCTCTTTTTCGGTGCAGCCGGTCAAGACCCGGATCTGGCCCCGCACGTCGAACTGGGTGATGGAGACCTTCTCCAGGCAGACGCGGAGCCGCTGGACTCTCCGCTGCGCGTCCCGGGGCTCCGGGAAGCAGGCGACCAGCCGGTCCGTGTCCAGGCTGGACTTGAAGCTCTGGCACAGGTCGTTCAGGAAGTCCTGCTGCCGCGGGGGGAAGCTCTTGTGCCGGGACAGGACTTTGCTCGGGATCTGCGGGTCCTCCAGCGAGCTGAAGTGCTTGACGCTGGCCAGGTTCAGCCCCATGGAGTCGGCGAACTTCACCTTCTTCCTCCCGTCACCGCCGGAGACGCCGACCAGGAGCGCGGGCAGCGACCTGGCTCTCCTCCGGTCCTTCATGAACATCAGGTGAGAAGCGTCCACCTCGTCGTCCAGATCCTCCTCCTCCTCCTCCTCCTCCTCCTCCTCCAGGCCGTTCTTCATAGCGGAGCGGGACATGTGTGCCCGGCAGCCTGGCGGCCCGTGTGCTGTGGCCGGTCTGGAGTCCTCCGGAGTCCCGGTGAGGGGGGCTTGTATATAGAAGAGGTCCCCCCCCCCTGGAGGTCGCCGTGTGACAGCAGAGCGGAAACACGTCACCACTGTAAACAACAACAAACTAGAGCACACTTATGGTGGTTCAGTACTCCGTTACTTAGATAGAAGTATTAATACAACAATATACAAATACTCCATTACAAGTTTAGTTACTGCATTAATTCCCATCGAAGTAAAAGTATTCTAATAATCATGCAGTAAAAGTACAGAAGTATTCTCATCTTCATGCAGTAAAAGTACAAAAGTATTCTCATCTTCATGTAGTAAAAGTACAAAAGTATTCTCATCTTCATGTAGTAAAAGTACAGAAGTATTCTCATCTTCAAGTAGTAAAAGTACAGAAGTATTCTCATCTTAATGTGGTTAAAGTACAGAAGTATTCTCATCTTCATGTAGTAAAAGTACAGAAGTATTCTCATCTTAATGTGGTAAAAGTACAGAAGTATTCTCATCCATATGTAGTAAAAGTACAGAAGTATTCTCATCTTAATGTGGTAAAAGTACAGAAGTATTCTCATCTTAATGTAGTAAAAGTACAGAAGTATTCTCATCTTCAAGTAGTAAAAGTACAAAAGTATTCTCATCTTCATGTAGTAAAAGTACAGAAGTATTCTCATCTTCATGTAGTAAAAGTAAAGAAGTATTCTCATCTTCATGTAGTAAAAGTACAGAAGTATTCTCATCTTCAAGTAGTAAAAGTACAGAAGTATTCTCATCTTAATGTGGTTAAAGTACAGAAGTATTCTCATCTTCATGTAGTAAAAGTACAGAAGTATTCTCATCTTAATGTGGTAAAAGTACAGAAGTATTCTCATCCATATGTAGTAAAAGTACAGAAGTATTCTCATCTTAATGTGGTAAAAGTACAGAAGTATTCTCATCTTAATGTAGTAAAAGTACAGAAGTATTCTCATCTTCAAGTAGTAAAAGTACAAAAGTATTCTCATCTTCATGTAGTAAAAGTACAGAAGTATTCTCATCTTAATGTAGTAAAAGTACAGAAGTATTCTCATCTTCAAGTAGTAAAAGTACAAAAGTATTCTCATCTTCATGTAGTAAAAGTACAGAAGTATTCTCATCTTAATGTGGTTAAAGTACAGAAGTATTCTCATCTTCATGTAGTAAAAGTACAGAAGTATTCTCATCTTAATGTAGTAAAAGTACAGAAGTATTCTCATCTTAATGTAGTAAAAGTACAGAAGTATTCTCATCTTCAAGTAGTAAAAGTACAGAAGTATTCTCATCTTCATGTAGTAAAAGTACAGAAGTATTCTCATCTTCATGTGGTAAAAGTACAGAAGTATTCTCATGTTCATGCAGTAAAAGTACAGAAGTATTCTCATCTTCATGCAGTAAAAGTAAAGAAGTATTCTCATCTTCATGTAGTAAAAGTACAGAAGTATTCTCATCTTCATGTAGTAAAAGTACAAAAGTATTCTCATCTTCATGTAGTAAAAGTACAGAAGTATTCTCATCTTCATGTAGTAAAAGTACAAAAGTATTCTCATCTTCATGTAGTAAAAGAATCGCCACCTTAACGTGGTGGAGGAGTTTGAGTGGCTCAGTGATCCTGGGAGCTATGTTGTCCGGGGCGTCAGCCCCTGGTAGGGTCTCCCAAGGCAAACAGGTCTCGGGGGAGAGCCCAGACTAAGAGCGGTTCAATAAACCCTGATGAATAGCAGCCCACGGATTGTAGCCACCTTGCCCGGACAAGGGAAACCGGGGCACCCTCCCGGAGCCAGACCCAGGAGGGGAGCTCGTCGGCGAGCGTCTGGTGGCCGG
Organism: Cyclopterus lumpus; assembly: GCF_009769545.1. Taxonomy (NCBI): domain Eukaryota; kingdom Metazoa; phylum Chordata; class Actinopteri; order Perciformes; family Cyclopteridae; genus Cyclopterus; species Cyclopterus lumpus. Next base: position 1,226,881 of record NC_046985.1, on the reverse strand, counting down.
GCTTTCGCCCATGGGGCCCGGTCGGGCTCAGCCCGAAAGAACAACATGGAGCAGCAGTCACCCTGTGGACCCACCACCCGCAGGGAGAATTATCGGGGTCGGGTGCTATGCAGACCGGGCGGCGGGCCAGGCGGGAGACCTGGGCGGGCCGATCGCCGGCAGCATAGACTAGCTCTAGGGACGTGGAACGTCACCTCACTAGCGGGGAAAGAGCCGGAGCTGGTGCAGGAGGTGGAGAGTTGCGGGGAGTAAGGCTCTGACTGTTGTTTGTGCTTATGCACCGAACAGCATTTCGGAGTATCCGGCCTTCTTGGAGTCGGTAGGAGGGGTCCTGGAAAGGGCGCCGCATGCCGACTCCATAGTTCTCCTGGGAGACTTCAACGCTCACGTGGGCAATGACAGAGAAACCTGGCGGGGCGTGATTGGGAGGAACGGCTTGCCCGATCTGAACCCGAATGGTGTTTTGTTGTTGGACTTCTGTGCTAGCCACAGTTTGTCCATAACGAACACCATGTTCGAACATAAGGTGGCTCATAAGTGTACCTGGTACCAGAACACCTTAGGCCGGAGATCAATGATCGACTTTGTAATCGTATCATCTGATCTGCGGCCGTATGTCTTGGACACTCGGGTGAAGAGAGGAGCAGAGCTGTCAACTGATCACCACCTGGTGGTGAGTTGGATCAGATGGCGGGGGACTCGGCTAGAGAGACCTGGCAAGCCCAAACGTGTAGTGAGGGTGAACTGGGAACGTCTGGCAGAGGATCCTGTCCGGGAGGTCTTCAACTCCCACCTCCGGAAGAACTTCTCACAAATCCCGAGGGAGGCTGGGGACATGGAATCCGAGTGGACCTTGTTCAAAGCCTCTATTGTGGACGCGGCTGCTCGGGGCTGTGGCCGGAAGGTCATCGGTGCCTGTCGTGGCGGCAACCCTAGAACCCGGTGGTGGACACCGGGGGTGAGGGTAGCCGTCAAACTGAAGAAGGAGGCCTTTCGGGCCTGGCTGGCCCAGGGGTCTCCTGAAGCAGCTGACGGGTACCGGCGGGCCAAAAGGGCTGCAGCGACGATGGTCGCGGAGGCTAAAACTCGGGCATGGGAGGAGTTCGGGGAGGCCATGGAGAAGGACTTTCGGTTGGCCTCAAGGAAGTTCTGGCAAACCATCCGACGGCTCAGGAAGGGAAAGCAGGGTCTACCCCAGGCTGTTCTCAGCAGGGGGGGGGAACTGCTGACCCGGACTGGGGACATCGTCGGGCGGTGGAAAGAGCACTTTGAGGAACTCCTAAACCCGGCCAACATGTCCCCCGGAGAGGGGGCAGCGCCGGAAGACTTTGGGGTGGATTCACCCATATCCCTGGCAGAGGTCGCTAAGGTAGTCAAAAAGCTCCTTGGTGGCAAGGCGCCAGGGGTGGATGAGATCCGCCCTGAGATGCTGAAAGCGCTGGACATTGTTGGGCTGTCTTGGTTGACACGCCTTTTCAGTGTCGCATGGGGGTCGGGAACAGTGCCCATGGACTGGCAGACCGGGGTGGTGGTTCCCATCTTCAAGAAGGGGGACCGGAGAGTGTGCTCGAACTATCGTGGTATCACACTGCTCAGCCTCCCGGGAAAAGCTTATGCCAGGGTGCTGGAGAGGAGGCTCCGACCGCTTGTCGAACCTCAGATTCAGGACGAACAGTGCGGATTCCGTCCCGGTCGTGGAACAGTGGACCAGCTCTTTACCCTCGCAAGATTACTGGAGGGGTCCTGGGAGTTTGCCCAACCAGTTTACATGTGCTTTGTAGACCTGGAGAAGGCTTTCGACCGGGTCCCTCGGGGGTTTTTGTGGGGGGTGCTGCGGGAGTATGGGGTGCCGGACCCGTTGGCACGGGCCATCCGGTCTCTGTATGCCTGCAGTAGGAGCTGTGTTCGTCTCCTCGGTAGTAAGTCAGACACGTTCCCGGTGGGTGTTGGCCTCCGCCAGGGCTGCCCTTTATCACCGGTCCTGTTCGTGACCTTCATGGACAGGATATCTAGGCGCAGCCAGGGGGCGGAGAGGATCCGGTTCGGCAGTCTCGGGATCGCCTCTCTGCTGTTTGCGGATGATGTGGTCCTGTTTGCCTCCTCGGACCGTGACCTCCAGCATTCACTGGGGCGTTTTGCAGCCGAGTGCGAAGCGGCAGGGATGAGAGTTAGCACCTCCAAATCTGAGGCCATGGTGCTCTGCCGGAAACCGGCGGATTGCTCCCTCCAGGTGGGGGCAAACTGCCTACCCCAAGCGAAGGAGTTCAAGTATCTCGGGGTCTTGTTCACGAGTGAGGGTAAGGTGGAGCGGGAGATCGACAGGCGGATCGGTGCGGCTGCAGCAGTAAAACAGGCGCTGTACCGGTCCGTCTTAGTGAAGAGGGAGCTGAGCCGGAAGGCAAAGCTCTCCATTTACTGGTCGGTCTACGTTCCAACCCTCACCTATGGTCACGAACTCTGGGTCGTGACCGAAAGAACGAGATCTCGGATACAAGCGGCCGAAATGAGCTTCCTCCGTAGGGTGGCCGGGCTCAGCCTTAGAGATAGGGTAAGGAGCTCGGACATCAGGGGGGAGCTTGGAGTCGAGTCGCTGCTCCTTCGTGTCCAAAGGAGTCAGCTGAGGTGGTTCATCTAGTCAGGATGCCTCCTGGACGCCTCCCATTAGAGGTTTTCCGGGCACGTCCAACTGGTAGGAGGCCCCGGGGAAGACCGAGGACACGCTGGAGGGATTATATCTCCCGGCTGGCCTTGGAACGCCTCGGGATCCCCCAGAATGAGCTGGAAAGTGCTGCTGGTGAGAGGGAAGCCTGGGTCGGCCTGCTGAACCTGCTGCCACCGCGACCCGACCCCGGATAAGCGGGTGATAATGGATGGATGGATGTAGTAAAAGTACAGAAGTATTCTCATCTTAATGTGGTAAAAGTACAGAAGTATTCTCATCTTCATGTAGTAAAAGTACAGAAGTATTCTCATCTTCATGTAGTAAAAGTACAGAAGTATTCTCATCTTCATGTAGTAAAAGTACAGAAGTATTCTCATCTTCATGTAGTAAAAGTACAGAAGTATTCTCATCCACATGTAGTAAAAGTACAGAAGTATTCTCATGTTCATGTAGTAAAAGTAAAGAAGTATTCTCATGTTCATGTAGTAAAAGTAAAGAAGTATTCTCATCTTCAAGTAGTAAAAGTACAGAAGTATTCTCATGTTCATGTAGTAAAAGTACAGAAGTATTCTCATCTTAATGTGGTAAAAGTACAGAAGTATTCTCATCTTCATGTAGTAAAAGTACAGAAGTATTCTCATCTTCATGTAGTAAAAGTACAGAAGTATTCTCATCTTAATGTGGTAAAAGTACAGAAGTATTCTCATCTTCATGTAGTAAAAGTACAGAAGTATTCTCATCTTCATGCGGTAAAAGTACAGAAGTATTCTCATCTTCATGCAGTAAAAGTACAGAAGTATTCTCATGTTCATGTAGTAAAAGTACAGAAGTATTCTCATGTTCATGCAGTAAAAGTACAGAAGTATTCTCATCTTCATGTAGTAAAAGTAAAGAAGTATTCTCATCTTAATGCAGTAAAAGTACAGAAGTATTCTCATCTTAATGTAGTAAAAGTACAGAAGTATTCTCATCTTAATGCAGTAAAAGTACAGAAGTATTCTCATCTTAATGTGGTAAAAGTACAGAAGTATTCTCATCCTCATGTAGTGAAAGTACAGAAGTATTCTCATCTTCATGTAGTAAAAGTACAGAAGTATTCTCATCTTAATGCAGTAAAAGTACAGAAGTATTCTCATCTTCATGTAGTAAAAGTACAGAAGTATTCTCATCTTCATGTAGTAAAAGTACAAAAGTATTCTCATCTTCATGTAGTAAAAGTACAGAAGTATTCTCATCTTCATGCAGTAAAAGTACAGAAGTATTCTCATCTTCAAGTAGTAAAAGTACAGAAGTATTCTCATCTTAATGTGGTAAAAGTACAGAAGTATTCTCATGTTCATGCAGTAAAAGTACAGAAGTATTCTCATCTTCAAGTAGTAAAAGTACAGAAGTATTCTCATCCTCATGTAGTGAAAGTACAGAAGTATTCTCATCCTCATGTAGTGAAAGTACAGAAGTATTCTCATCTTCATGTAGTAAAAGTACAGAAGTATTCTCATATTCAGGTGAAGTTACTGTACATACATGAATACATATTAAATACTTTGTTTATTAATATTGTGGTCTCTAAAAGACAACAGTGGAGGAGAAACGTGGTGTTGCGTAATACAACAAGTGTGTCACGCGGCGGCCATTAAACAAACACGACGTCACGCTGCTGACGTGGGTCCACTGTTATGTTTACTATGTTTATTATGTTTACTATGTTTACTATGTTTATTATGTTTATTATGTTTAATATGTTTATTATGTTTATTATGTTTACTATGTGTTTATTATGTTTATTATGTTTATTATGTTTACTATGTTTATTATGTTTACTATGTTTATTATGTTTAATATGTTTAATATGTTTACTATGTTTATTATGTTTATTATGTTTAATATGTTTACTATGTTTACTGTGTTTATTATGTTTAATATGTTTATTATGTTTACTATGTTTATTATGTTTATTATGTTTACTATGTTTATTATGTTTATTATGTTTACTATGTTTATTATGTTTATTATGTTTACTATGTTTATTATGTTTATTATGTTTACTATGTTTATTATGTTTATTATGTTTACTATGTTTATTATGTTTAGTGTGTTTATTATGTTTAATATGTTTATTATGTTTACTATGTTTATTATGTTTATTATGTTTAATATGTTTACTATGTTTATTATGTTTATTATGTTTATTATGTTTAATATGTTTACTATGTTTACTATGTTTATTATGTTTAATATGTTTACTATGTGTTTATTATGTTTACTATGTTTATTATGTTTATTATGTTTAATATGTTTACTATGTTTATTATGTTTACTATGTTTACTATGTTTACTATGTGTTTATTATGTTTATTATGTTTAATATGTTTATTATGTTTAATATGTTTACTATGTTTATTATGTTTACTATGTTTACTATGTTTACTATGTGTTTATTATGTTTATTATGTTTAATATGTTTACTATGTTTATTATGTTTATTATGTTTACTATGTGTTTATTATGTTTATTATGTTTATTATGTTTACTATGTTTATTATGTTTACTATGTTTACTATGTGTTTATTATGTTTATTATGTTTATTATGTTTACTATGTTTATTATGTTTAATATGTTTAATATGTTTATTATGTTTACAATGTTTATTATGTGTTTATTATGTTTACTATGTGTTTATTATGTTTACTATGTTTACTTACTGCGAGGTATTAGTACTTTTAGTCTTACAGAGTGTTTTTATTCTGAATAGTTGATCCATATTGTAAACGCTGCACTAAACAATAACAACAACAAACAGCAGAAACGTGTTTTATGATTAAAACTATTTGTTGAGGTTCGATTCCTTGTTTTCAGAATCAGTTTATAACCTGCTGTTCAGACCTTTCACCACTAGAGGGCAGCATTTACTTCACTCCTCATTCTGTCATTCAAAACACACACTTTATTTCATTATATATATAATATATAGGTAATATAAAGGTGTGTGTATTTATATGTAATATATAACCTCTATATATAAAATGTATATATATATATATAAAAAAGGTCCTGGGGATGAGTAGGGGACCAGGACTCGGTTCATGAGGGTCAGTGGGGTATATATAATATATATATTATTTATTAATTATATTTATAATATATAGAGATATTAATTTATATATATTAATATATAATATATATAGCTATCTATCTATATTATTCATCAGACAAGATTAAAACCAAAATGAGTAAAGTTCAATCTTTTGGTTTCAGTGTGAAACAAACTGCACAAAACTGGATTGTTATGTAGTTTTTATTTGATTATATTGTGTGTGTGTGTGTGTGTATATATATATATATATATATATATATATATATATATATATATATATCTATGTAGTAAAAGTACAGAAGTATTCTCATTTAATGCAGTAAAAGTACTTTCAGCTGAAACAATAGTCTGAAAACTGGAAAACATTAACCAGCTTCAGGGCCGTTAAATATTCACACAAACAGCCGGAGGTCAAAAGGTCAGATAAGGTGAGGACATGAAAAGCAGTAATCTGGAGATGTTTTACAATATTTAAACGTTTAATTATTACAAAAAGCACCTGAAGATTAAAAGCGGTCACATGACAACGCAGCGCTCTGTTTAGCTTCTGATTGCATATTTATCAACACATTTACATTCAGTTACAAATATATGAAAAGATAATTATAAAATTATACATCCACTGCATTTCTACATGATTTCACAAAACATCCGTCATTCAAAGTGTCAACAACGTAAATAGCTTCATTAGTATAATACCACGTAATTGGTTGGTTTAACGGCATGGAATGCATCTTGGGTATTGTAGTACTGGGAGTCAGGGAACAGATGTCACTCTGCGCTGCCATTGGCTGATGCAGCTGTCTATTGATGACATCACAGCTGCGTGTCTGATGATGTCACTCGCTCTCTGTGGTGTAGAAGCGGTACATCAGCGTGACGACGACGGCTGCCAGAACGGGGATCAACCAGTTAGTCCACCAGCTGCAAGAGAAAGACTAGTTAGATATATAACTAACCAGCTGTAAGAGAAAGACTAGTTAGATATATAACTAACCAGCTGTAAGAGAAAGACTAGTTAGATATATAACTAACCAGCTGTAAGAGAAAGACTAGTTAGATATATAACTAACCAGCTGCAAGAGAAAGACTAGTTAGATATATAACTAACCAGCTGCAAGAGA